>NC_091458.1:103267039-103457039 GCF_027789765.1 Dendropsophus ebraccatus | reverse complement strand
CTTCATCTCTGCTGTATTTTCATTGCTCACATTTCTTAAAGTTTCATTGAATTTGTTGTACGATACTGGTAATATTTCATGTTACTATCTGAAATGAATCGGTGTACTTGTTTACATAAATGGCGCCCAGCCTTTAGTGTTAAAACATTACTAACCTTTGGAAAAAAATAACTGAATAGACAGACGAGTCAGATTCAGTTGGTTTCTCTGGGGGGGATTTATCAAACATGGTGTAAAGTAAAACTGGCCCAGTTGCCCCTAGCAACCAATCAGATTCCACCTTTCATTTTCCAAAGAGTCTGTGAGGAATGAAAGATGGAATCTGATTGGTTGCTAGGGGCAACTGAACCAGTTTCACTTTACACCATATTTGATAAATCTCCCCCTCTGTGTTCAGATTTATACCAGTCGCTAGAATGTTCTGACCACTTCTCTGCCCAGCGTGCTACTCTGCCTCTCTGTAGGTGATGGATTCTGTAGCAAGTCTATGGAACCTGTATCCCACACTGAGCCATGTGCTTCTCCTTTCTTCTAGCAATTGTTGGGAGTCTGAACATACAGGCCTCTGAATGATCACAACTTTTAACTTGTCTGTGTGATAAGTTAATTTGTTCTTTTATGAATGATAGTACTTTAAGAACATTATGCACACCAGCGCGGGGGACTAGTATTTTCAGCCCTTATGTGGCTCAAGGCTCTGTTCTGACATTTTACTAAAAAATGGAAAACCTCATATTTATTATTTTTATTCTTTTTTGAAGCTCTGTATACGAATGCTCTTCATACACTGCCTTGAGCGGTAATACTTGTTTCTCTGTTTAGAGCGTTCGATCGACGCCACAGAATGATGCAATAACTGTGCACTTCAAACCCATAACACTGAAAGCGTCAGAGAGCAAATATACCAAAGTTGCAAGTATAAGCTTTGATGGTAAGATTTTCTTGGACTACACACTATTTTTTTTTCCCCTGCAATTTTTATTTAGGTATTAGCGACCAATGCCGTTGCTTATCTCTGAGAAGATTAAGATAGGGTTAAAACCTGCATGTATTTACTGTTATTAAGAACTATGATTGGGGCATATGTTAGCATGACAACTGCCTAGCTGCTTTTTTCCTTTCTGTGTGGTTGGCCCTTTGCCAGTCTAGTTCCACCACCAGTATATCACAAGTGACTCAGTTTCTCTTTAAACAGCTACAGCCATTTACATGGGATTTTCAGCGGAATCTCCATAGCCGTTAGCCTCAGTTTACATACAACTTTGGCTTAAACTTAAACAGGAGAAAAGGACCTTTTACATGGGCCAATTATTGCGCAAAAAAAAAAAGTGAAATCATTCAAATACAGGCAATAATCTTCTGGTATAAACTAAAGTTTATTCATATGCCGTTGATCATATCTTTTTAAACTGACATCAAAATCATTGTTAATCCCTCTCAAGTCTTTAGTGTAAACACTTGTCATTTATAGTATACAGATACCAATGCAATTACAATCATTTACAGTAAATATGAATGCAAATAAGATCATTCACAGTATATAGATACAAATGCAATTACAATCATTCACAGTATATGTACGAACATAATTACCATTAAATTTACGCTTTTATAGTAATTTATCTTCTCGTCTAAATGCCTACCATTTAAAAAGAAAAGAAATCATTGCTTGTCGCTTAAGAGATTTACCTGTACTTGTAAAAGGACCCTAAAACGGGTAAGAATGTATTATCCATTGCTCCAATTTAGTTGCTGGAGTCCTGTTTTATTTCTGACAGCAAAATTATGTTAATGCATTCTGGTGTGGCCTCCTGTCCCCGCCAAAAATCCAAGGCATTGCATTAATGTAGTATATAAATAATTTAGGACAATATTAATGACGTGGAGACCTATAAGAAGAAACAGCACCGTGTATGTCGCCAGGTTGTGTATGTCAGTTAATCTCCATTCACTTCAGTGGAACTGAGCTGCAAAACCAACACCTAAACTAAGGACAAGAGTGGTGCTGTTTCTGGATGAAAAAAAAAGCCTTGTTTTGCTAAGCCTGGGTAACCAATGTAAAATTTTATGTTTACTATATTTGTAGCACTTTTGAGTTTTATACTTTATTTCTTTCTTTAAAACAAAACAGCATCAAAAGCTAAGAAGTCATCACAGTTCTCTGGTAAAATCACTGTTAAGGCAAAGGAGAAGACTTACTCAAAACTTGAAATTCCATATCAAGCAGAGGTGTTGGATGGGTGAGCATACTTTTACATGTTTATTATGTGCATCCAGTGTATATGTTGTAGATACAATACTTATTACATATAGAAAGAGAGAGTGTTCCATTTTAGTTCAATCTACTTGATTATTTTCTAATGCTGCTTTTCAGGTTATCTATTCATATATTCTTCCCTTATAACCTGCACTTATTCTAATACCATTGTGCTTAGGTACCTTGGATTTGATCATGCAGCCACATTATTTCACATCCGGGATAGTCCATCAGATCCAGTGGAGAGGCCCATCTTCTTGACAAATACCTTTAACTTTGCTGTACTTATCCATGATGTCTTATTACCTGAAGATGCCAAGGCAATGTTTAAAGTAAGCTATCATATCAATCGTCCTGATTTCAGCTTATATGATGCACTTATAGTACTTGTACTTGTTCCATTTACCTTGAACATCCTTTAAATTTTCTCTTAAATGCAGATCCAGAATTTCAGTTCACACGTGTTAATTTCTCCTGGTGAATCGAGATATATATTTTCATTAACGTTCACACCGTCTACATCCTCTGTTCATATAGACAGCAATATATTGCTCATCACCAATGCCTCAAAATTCCACCTTCCTATACGAGCGTACACAGGCTTTCTAGATGTGAGTATCCTGACATGAATGTACCTATTTTTCAGATTGTCTATATGTATCTCTGTTTGTCAAATGCATATACTGTAGGTGGACAAATTTTTGTATTTACTGTTTTTAAAAGCCTGCCGCGTGTGGATTTTCACTACTTTTTACTCTTTTTAAATAGATGAGTGAAATCTATCATATATCTGTTTTAAAGGGCATTCACACATTCCGTGATTATGGTCTGTGCTATTGACCGGGATGCAGAACTCCCAGCATCAGGATTCATTATGATACTGGGAGCTCCAAAACCGTTTAAATCGTTGCACCACTGTACTGACGCATTGTCCTTTTCTGTGCACAGACAGTATTCACAGACATGTGGATGCCCTCTTATTCAAGCAAAGGTTGCTACAAACTTGATGCTTATCTATGGCAGAATTACCATTCACCATTTAAAATGCCTCTGATTCATTGTAAAACTTTGAACTTTAGAGGAGCACTTAATCACAAAGGTTTTACTTTTTAAGGTCATAATATATGAATTATTTATTTAGGAGTCAAATAATTTTTAGAATTTTAGTGTGTGGAGAATCACAAGGCAGTGAGTTCAAAATACTAGTCTGGATGTAATTGATATATTTATCTGAAACCCATATTAACCCATTAATATGAGGAAAAAATACTGCTGTCAGTACTTGTTTTACGATAATACATTTTAACTGGTGGTTTCTTTTGATTTCTTTGTAGTACTTTATTTTACCTCCTAAACCAGAAGAACGCTTTCTAGAATTTGGTATCCTAAGTGCAACAGAATCAAGCAGTCTTCTAATAGCTATAATAAATAATAATCCCATAGAGGTAAGCTACAGAAAGGTATATTATTAAAGGCCAGGTTATACTGCTTATCGTATACAAAACCTCTGAGTGTGTAGCCTTGTGTTGCCTGCTTACAGTTTAGTCAATTAGTGGTGTCTGTGTAGCAAATAAACTGTAATGTTTATATTAGCAACTCATAGATTGTGGTATACTGTACAGTTTAAAAAATAAGATATGTATTGACTGCACCTTTTATATGTTCACCTGTGCTGTACTAAAGTGGTATTCCATCATAAAATGGTATGACATATCTCTAGGATGGGCTACTTATTTAAAGAAGGAAGCCCCCCTCCCCTCAGGAGGTAAACCAAGAGGAGCACTTAACGTGTACCCATTATTCTGCAAGCTCGGCAGGATATGTTGAAAAGCTCCTGCATATACTGTTGTTTCGAATACAAGTGATAGACTGAAGCACTGTAGACTGCATTGTAAGTGTTTCCAGGAGTTCCGTCCCATGCTCACGTCTGAAGAGGACAGCTTATCTGCAGGAGTTTTTCAACGTATACTGCCACGCTCACAGAATTATAGGTACACTAGTACTGCAGTGCCACATATCAAAATACTGTCAGTTGTATTGTGGGAAAAACACATTTTGCTTTCAAGATAATCTCTCCCTAGAACAAGTTTATTGTGATAAGAATGCCCTCATTGCTATTAAGTGGTTGGATATTTGCTCTCTTTAGTTGGCCATCAAAAGCTGGCATGTTATTGGAGACAGTCTTGCCATAGAACTCCTGGCAACAGAAAGGGGAAACAGGAGCAGCATACTAGCAAGCCTTTCAGAGATTGAAAACTCCACTGCATCTGACCGCACTTCAGTAAGTGATCTTGTTTTATTTAAGCATTTTTTTGTCAGAATATTGATAACATTTCAATATTTTGGCTTTATATCATGACAACAAAAATTGTACATAATGCTCTTGTATGTTTCAGGTTATATTAACTTCAGGTTATTATGCAGTGTTTCGCGTGACATTGACAGCAAAGGAACTTGAAGGATTCTATGATGGAGGTGTACAAATAACCACAGATTATGAGGTATTGTGATACAGTCTTTTCTGTCATATTGTTGACAAACTCCTTCATTGTTATAATAGCCACTACAGAGTATACAACCTCTTGGCTCCTGAAGTTTATAGTGGCTTACAGAGAGAACTTTCACACAACACAAGGTTGTCCAAATAAAAAGGATTCCTAAGTGTGAATTTAGTTGGACTATATTCAAGTACATCTCAATAAATTAGAAAATTATCAAAGTTTTCTTTCTCTTTTTTTTTTTTTTTTTTTTCAGTAACTCGATTCAAAAAGTGAACCCCCTATAATATATAGTCATTAAACAGAGGGAACTTTTTCTAGTGTTTATTTCTGTTAATGTTGATGATTATGGCTTATAGCCAAGGAGAACGCAAAATTCATTATGTCAGCAAATTAGAATAATTAACTTAAAACACCTGCAAAGGCTTATTAAGCATTTAAAAAGGCCCCGTTATAGTGCGTTTATACAAAGTGATTTATCTGACAGATTTTTGAAGCCAAAGCCAGGAATGGATTTGAAAAAAAAGGGGATTCTAGTCTTTCGTTTATGACCTGTTCTCTGTTTATAGTCTGTTCCTGGCTTTGGCTTTAAAGATCTGTTAGATAAATCTCTGTGTAAGCGCACCGTTATCCTGGTCCAGTAGGCGACACAATCATGGGGAAAACTGCTGACTTTACAGATGTCTAGAAGACAGCCATTCACACACTCCACAAGGGGGATAAGCTGCTAAAAGTCATTGCTAAAGAAGCTGGCTGTTAACACAGTGCTGTATAAAAGCATATTAATGGAGAGTTGAGTGGAAGGAAAAAGTGTGGTAGAAAAAGCCGCACATGCAGCCGGGATAACTGCAGCCTTGATAAGATTGTTAAGAAAAGACCATTCAAAAGTTGAGGGGAGATTCCCAAGGAGTGGGTTGCTGCTGGAGTCAGTGCATTAAGAGCCACCACACACAGCCGTATCCGGGACATGGGCTACAAATGTCAAATTTCATGTGTCAGGCCACTCTTGACCAATAGACAACGCCAGAAGCGTCTTAACTGGGCCAAGAAGAAAAAAAAACTGGACTGTTGGTTGGTGGTCAAAGAAGTTATTTTCAGATGAAAGTAAATTTTGCATTTCATTTGGAAATAAAGGTCCCAGAGTCTGGAGGAAGAGTGGAGAGGCACAATCCAAGCTGCTTGAGGTCTAGTGTGAAGTTTCCACAATGAGTGATGGTTTGGGGAGCCATGTCATCTGCTGGTGTAGGTTCACTCTGTTTCATAAACACCAAAGTCGGTGCAGCAGTCTTCTAGGAAATATTAGAGTACCTCATGCTGCCCTGTGCTGACAAGCTTTTTGGAGATGGAGTTTTCATTTTCCAGCAGGACTTGGCTCCTGTCCACACTGCCAAAACTACAACACACTAATACATGGTTTAATAACCACAGTATCACTGTGCTTCATTGGCCAGCAAACTCGCCACGAGGAAGGTGAGAGACACCAGACCCAACAATACAGATGAGCTAAAGGCTGCAATTAAAGCAACCTGGGCTTCCATAACACCTCTGCAGTGCCACAGGCTGTTCACCTCCACGCCATATTGATGCAGTCATTCATGCGGAAGGAGCCCCGACCAAGTATGGAGTGCATTTACTGTACATAATTTTTTTACACTTTGTCTTATATAATAATCTAATTTTCTGAGATAACGTCAACATTAACAGAAATAATAGTCAACATTAACAGAAATAAACACTAAAAAAAGTTCCCTTTGTTTGTAATTACTATAATATAGGGGTTTCACTTTTTTAAACTGAATTACTGAAAATAAATAAATAACTTTTTGAAGATATTCTAATTTGTTAGGATGCTGTTTTGTTTGCTGGCCCAAATATACCTTGTCTTGATATAACTTTGTTTGATAAGCTTTTTGGAAAGGTGTGTAGCTGTCCAGGCATGGTGGGAATTGTGGTTTTGCAACAGCTTGAGGGCCACAGGTTTGACACCTGTGATCCAAAGTATGAATAAAAAAAGTCCATTCTAGAATATAGCTTTTATACTTGTCTGATAATGCTATTTGTCTTCCTCAGATATTGACCGTGCCTGTGAAGGCCGTGATTGCTGTGGGCTCATTAACCTGCTCCCCGAAGTATATTGCTCTTCCACCTTCCTTTCCCGTAAGATGTCTTTGTTTTTTTTCCTTTTCTCAGGACTAGTCCTGCTTGTTACAACTACCTGTGTATGTCACAGTGAAAAAAACACACTTGATCTAGCTGATTTGTCCCCATTCTCTTGTTGCAGGGGAAATTAGTTCATCAGAGTTTGAATATTATGAGTTCCTTCTCACAGAAGGTGAAAATACAACAAATACGCTCCTTGTCGGAGGACATCAGATTTTTTTATAAGCGATTAAGGAGCAATAAAGATGAATTGGAGCCTGGGAAAAAATCAAAGGTATAATTTTTTTAATATATTCATTTTCTGACTGTATTTATGTGTAAGATATATTTAAAGGGGTTTATCCACCATTAACACAGTCTGTGACTGGAGGGTTGGGGGTATCCAAACATCAGTATCAGCTGTAATTGCCTTCAATGCATAAGCATTACTGCTGCTCTATTCTGATAGACGTTTTGCCCCTATTCACAATCATGCAGGGAGTCCCAGTGGTTAGACTCTCGAAACTGTCCCTTAACTATGTATACAGGATACATGTTAATGGTAAGACAACCCCTTGATATGCGATTCAAGTAAGGTCATGCTATCCAATGGAAGCCATACGGTACCCTGATGTTTCTCTCTGTATTGATACCTCTAAAATATCATATGATCAGAAACGCACAGAAAAAATGTTTAGTGATTTCCCATTAGAAAAGTCTCTGTTCATTTTCATAGAAGGGAATTTGCATGTAGAGATGTTTCTATCATAGCTAGCATTTAAGGGAGAAACTTACAGCAGGATAGAAGTCTCTAACTTGCTATGTTATTATAGCACACGGAAGCTTAAAGGACAAGTGCCATGAAAAACTTTTTCCCAGTAATTGAAGCACATTACAAAGTTATATAACTCTGTAATGTGCTTCAATCACCTATCTGCCTCCCTTCCCTGTCTTTTCCCCCCTCCACCCCCCACCAGGAAGTGTCCTGACTCACACAGACCTGATTACTGTCGTCACCGTCACCAGGCAGCTCCTTCTTGTGAGTCTTCAGCAGGAGGGCTACTCTAGGTCCTGTTACACCAGCCTCACCTCCTTGTCAGGTGACTCTGCTTGCTCAGCTTATCTTCTCTAGTGACATGACTCCTTCACTGAGTCCACGGCAGCAGGAGAGAGGGTATGAGGGGAGGGGGGAGCTGCCTATGTGCCGGAGTCAGTCTGAGGGAAGATAAGCAAGTGAGATGTGACAAATGATGGCTTGCAGTTGTTCAGCCAATGGGAGCTGAGCAAGCCTGACAAGGCAGGGGAGGGGGGAGGCTGATGTAACAGGAGAAGGAGCTGAGAGAAGAGCTTGGTGACGGTGACGACAGTAATCAGGTCTGTGTGAGTTTAGTGCACTTCCTGGTGGGGGGTGGAGGGGGGAAAAGACAGGGAAGGGAGGCAGATAGGTGATTGAAGCACATTACAGAGTTATATAACTTTGTAATGTGCTTCAATTACTGGGAAAAAGTTTTTCATGGCACTTGTCCTTTAAGATGAAGGTAATTTTCTTATCTTAATCCTCAGCACAGCTTTTGGGAAATTTGTACTTTGCTATAAAAATTATGTGGTTTGGATCACTGGGGGCCAGTCTACCGATCCCCTTTACACCTCCTAATAAATATTTATCTGATACTCTGCAGTGATGAGCGCCATCTTAATATTCATTAGAACGATTGGGGTGGATTGGTGCACTGAGTGTGATAGTCCCACAGTGCACAAAACCACCTGACTTACCTATTAAATAAAGTACAAATTTCTTTAAAAAAAAACGTCACTAAGGATCAAGGTAAGAAAATTGTAACCACAACAAAGAAATATCGGCGGCACTACAGGAGTGTACTTATTTGTACGTGCAACCACTAGCGGAGGCTGGCTGTAATAGCAGAGACAGGGGGGTGCTAACTTGGAAAACAGTCCATCGTAAATCCAACATATATAGAATAAAGAAAGTTGCACTCACCCACGAAGTCGTCTTAAAATCGTTACTTTATTTAGAGCAAATGGACATAGTGCGGACACGGCAGTGAGCAGACGCCCTGTGAATGGAGTGGTGACAAGCCTGTTTCACGCTCTACGGCGCTTCTACGGACCTCCTCCTGACACGTCATCACGCCATTCAAATAGCATCAATAAGTGGTGACGTATACAAACATGTGATTAAAATAAAAACATATACTAGTGAATAAAAACAATACAACCAAAGCGCACATAAATTTATATAAGGAGTCCCTGATCTACACGCTCATTAAGACCCCCGGGACCTTCAGCATTTGTTTTTATAATCCATTTCAGTTCCGCTCTCAGGAGTGATCATAGATCACTGTGTCCGCACTATGTCCATTTGCTCTAAATAAAGTAACGATTTTAAGAAGACTTCGTGGGTGAGTGCAACTTTCTTTATTCTATATATGTTGGATCAAGGTAAGAAAATTACCTTCATCTTAATGCATTGACCCATTGGAAATGGAAAGCCTTGATCCAGTCGTTTAGCCATCATAGTTTGGCTCTTGAATAATCACTCAGATCCTTAGGGTACTATTACACGGGCCGATGAAGGCCCGGTAATAAATGTAAACGATCAGATCGGCGCTCGTTTACTGGGCCTATTACATGGCCTGATAATCGTTTAACAAGGGCTGCAGGAACATTGTTACCTTGCAGCCCTTGTTTAAACTTTATACATTACCAGGCTTCAGGGCTCCTCTTGTTCTGTGCTTCTCCCCGGGTCCGTCGCTCCAGCTTCCCAGTCCTGGCCAGTGATTGGCTGAGCGGCCTGTCAGCTGAGCCAGGCCGCTCTGAAGCTGGAGCGCGCGAGACTCGGGGGAAGCACAGAGCAAGAGGAGCCCTGCAGCCTGGATAGGTAATGTATTTTTCTTTGCTAATCGTCAACGCCGGCCGCGCACCGCTATTACACGTAGTGATGCGTGGTCAGCGCCCGACGATTATAGGTCAGAACTTATATCAACGATCAGCCTATGACAACGATCATCAGCTGATCGTTGTCTTTATTACACGGAACGATAATCGGCCAGATAGGGGCGATTATCATTCCGTGTAATAGTACCCTTAAACTTAACTACCCATTTTTTCTGCTTTTAACCCTTAGACGACCCAGGGCGTATAGTTACGCCATGGAAGTCTGTCCCCAGACGACCTAGGGCGTAACTGTACGCCCTGGGTGTTATTCCCGCTATGAAGCGCGCTCCGGAGCGGAGCGCGCTTCATAGGAGGTGGGGGCCGGCTGCAGTGAGCAGCCGGGACCTCACCGGTAATGACACGCTGCAGCGATCGCGCTGCCGCGTGTCATTAACCCCTTAAACGCCGCGATCGCGGCGTTTAGGTGTAAGTGACAGGGGGAGTCCCCTGTCACTTACCGATCGGGACCCCCGCAATGTGACTGCGGGGGTCCCGATCGGTAAAACGGACTGCTGGAGGTCTCTTACCTGCCTCCGTGCGGTCCGATCGGCGCTCTGCTACTCTAAGCCTGCACAGGCAGGCTCAATGAGCAGAGCGCCGATAACACTGATCAATGCTATGCCTATGGCATAGCATTCATCAGTGTAGAAATCAAACTAATCTATGTAAAAGTCCCCCAAAGGGACTTCAAATGTGTAAAAAAAAAAAAGTTAAAAACACTAATACACTACCCCAAAACCCCTCCCCCAATAAAAGTTGAAATCACCCCCCTATCCTATTATATAATAAAACATATAAAAATAAATAAATAGATAAACATATAATATACCGTAGCGTGCGTAATTGTCCGATCTATTAAAATATAACAAGTGTCATTGCGAACGGTAAACGGCGTACACGAAAAGAGGGGAAAAAGTGCGCAGATTACCGATTTTGTTACATTATATATATAAAAAAATTAATAAAAAGTGATCAAAACGTCCGATCTTCACAAATATGGTATTAATAAAAACTAGAGATCATGGCGGAAAAAATGACACCCCATACAGCCCCGTAGGTGAAAAAATAAAACCGTTATAAGCGTCACAATAGTCCCATTTTATTTATAATTAATTGCCAAAAAAAAGGATTTCATAAAAAAATACATATATAACATTAGAGAATCTGTGTAACCTGCATATGGTTGTGTTCAGACTGACCTATAGAATAATAGTGTCATGTCGCTGTTACCATATAGTGCATAACGTAGACACAGGAACCCCCCAAACGTTACCATATTGCATTCTTTTTTGCGATTTCACCAATTTATATCTTCATAAATAATATATTTGGAATTCCATCATACATGTTATGGTAAAATGAAAGACGCCATTACAAAGTACAACTATTCCTGTAACAAATAAGCCCTTACATGGCCTGTAGATAAAAAACTGAAAGTGCTAGAGCTCTTAGAAGGGAAGGAGGGAAAAACGGAAACACTAAGATCAAAATTTGCGCGGTCCACTGGGTCATTTTGGGCCTGGTCCTCAAAGGGTTAAAACATCAACTTCAAGAACTGGCTGGTCACTTGCTGCCTAATATATCTAACCCCATGACAGCTGCCACTATCAGAAGATAATTATTATTCACTTTTCCTCTTGGCAGTTAAAGTGTTACTGTTGATGAGTGCACCCAATTATATGTTCGCTTTCAATGCACGTTTTGGTCATTTTATTTTATTTTTTCTTTACTTTGCAGATAGCCAATATATATTTTGATGCTGCTTTAAATTGTGGTGACCACTGTTATGTTGGACTTCCATTTTTATCAAAAAGTAAGTCATTTTAAGATGAAAGATTGCTGGCTTCAACTATTTTGGAGCACTTTCATTACGGTGCTTGATTTTCTGTTTGATGTTACTCTGTTGGGCTTTTAACTTTGGAAAAGAGGCAAACTTTCCACATATGCTCTCCATTCTAAAGGTGAAACAGCTAGCGTTTCTTAAAGGCTTGCCTTGCAAAGTATTTTTGTAATGCTTATGCACTTATTTCTTTGTAGCTGTTTAAGAAATACAGTCCATCTTACCCAACCCTCTCTATTGTAAATTGATTAGCTGCACGATTTGTGGCCTTAAAGGGGTTATCCAGCGCTCCAAAAACATGGCCACTTTTCCCCCTCTCTTGTCTGCAGTTCAGGTGCGGTTTGCAATTAAGCTCTATTTACTATAATGGAACTCAGTTTGAAACCCCAGCCAATCTGGAGACCACAGAGGGGGGAAAGTGGCCATGTTTTTGTAGCGCTGGATAACCCCTTTAATATCCTTTCTTGAGCATAGGTGATAAAAAAAGTAAAGTGAACTAAGGGAAACCCCTTTTAATGCTTGCAGAGTTATTCACCACATATCAAAGACTTTACTAAAGTTGAGGCCTAGCTGCTAAATGGCGGAACAAGCTAGACAGAACCTTAGATCTTTTATTTCTACTTCTATTATAAAAGTTACCAAGGGAATTTACATTACAACCCATTGGTACTTAATTTATTTATATAGAATATTAGTGTAAACAAGATAGTTACCACATGTGATAAATACTTTGCATATTTTGTCCCCAGATGAAGTAAAGATTCAGCACCATGTAGCAATGCAAGAGGATGCTTGGGACGCAGATTGGGATAACTATGAAAACCTTTATAAGAAGTGGTCTGAAATCCGTGAAAATGCAAATACGTGAGTAGAAACAAGTCCGTAAATGTGTTTTTTTTCCTTAAAATTCTATCACTTGAAACCAAAACTTCATTGTAATATTTCTGTATATTTTGCAAATTGACAGATTTGCAATTCCTGTCCTACAATTAGTTGTTTTTTCCCCCTTTGTACAAGTTTGAAACGGACTAACGTTCATTTTTTTGATGTTATTTTAACAATAACTTACTGGAGCTGATTCAGTAGGTTTTGTAAATTCATATCTCTAATATCTTTCTCTGTAAGAAATTGGGAACATATGTAAAGGAAGCCATATTGTAAGAATTTGTTACAGGAGAAGTCTGGCAATATCAAAAATTTGAGTGCCAACAGGGTGTGGGAGAAACATAATAAAAAAAGTATACTTACTGGACCCCAGACCCTGCCGTATGTCATATTTTCTTACAGATTTTGTGTACGTCATGACCCGGCAGGAAAGGGTGGGATATAGCCCACTCAGTCAATCAGTGACCGCAGTGGTGTCCTGCCCCAGTCACTAACTGGCTGAGCGGGGCTTCCATCAGCCAGGTTGTGTAAAGAAGTGAGAGATGCAGAATGCCGGCAATGGTCCCTGAGCGGGCATAGCGCTATGTAGGCACTGGGAACAGTAAAATTATATTCACCCCCTGCCCGAACTGATTACACCCCCACCCCCGCCAGACTTCTCCTTTAAGTTAGTAATGGTAGGTGCAGCTTAGTGTTATTTTTAGATGTCATTTTGCTATAAATACATAATGCAGAAAATTTGTTTGTGCACCATTTCCCTTTTTAGTCTTCAGCTACTCTAGACAGAAACAGGAACCTTTTTGCAACGTAGGATTTAAAGGTCAGGTTTCAAACTTGAGAATCTGTCTGCTTGTAAACTTCAGCTTCATCTAACAGACTTGTTTTAACGAAAATGGAAGTGTGTTTTGTATCTATGCTGAAAGCAGCATTTGTTTTCTTTTTAGACCTGAAGCTGTATTTGAAGTGGACACTGATCTTCAGAAAAATGTCCTTTCAGAGGTTAAGGCTGAGCTTATATGGCCGTCTATTGTTACCTCTGCCCGACATGTACACTTTCCCCTAACGAATACCAACACGTCATCGGTAAGAGAAGCAGCTTTGTTTTGTGCCTTTGTGGGTCATAAATTGATTATATTGATAACTTAGGAAGTATAATTTACTTCTGTTTCTACTGCGACTGTTCAAGAATAGCAAGAATAATTTTAAAGGAATGGTATACAGTGTTTGTTTTAGAACTTTCTAATAAGAGTTAGATCTGTCAACTGTAGCATCGGAATATTAATGGCTTGGCAATATTTTGCAACAGGAAGAAGAAATTGCACTAGAAAACCCTGCCGATGTACCTATATATGTCCAGATTCTACCCCTGGCACTTTATGCTAATAGTTCTTTGGTGCTAGATAGGATATTAGACAGGTAAGTGTAGAAGCATTATATTATAAAATCTTACCTGTCCAGTTACTTTATCTAAATGAAACCTTTAGACGGTTACTAGAAGAGGGTTTTCTTGGCTGGCAATGTTTTAATTTGTAAACATTTAGCATGACCACTGACAATTCATTACTTCCTAACCCCTTCCCCTTCAGGGTTTTTTGGCACGTTTGTAACTTTAACCTTCTAAAAACAATAACTATTTTCTTTACCTTATGCAGAACCACATTAGGGCATGTTTTTGTGGGACCAATATAAATTTTTAAAAGCACCCTTTATTATACAATAAAATGTACTGCAAACAAAACAAAAATATTCTTGTCTGAAATTGGGGGGAAAAAAACCTGCAGTTCTGCACCTTTTTGTGAGGAGTTTTTTTATGCAGTTCACTTGGTAATAAAACTTATATGTTACCTTTATTCTGCAGTACAATTACCCAATTACATTGATAACCCCTTTAATATATAGTTTCCCACCAGTGAATTGTATTTGACACTACCAGGAGCTACTTTAGTACGTAGGCCGTGCCTTCTGGGCGATAATTCCTTTGTATGGTTAGTGTGGGTGCAAGAGATTCATTTCTCGTCCATCTGGTATTGTGACTCCTATAGTATAATAACTAGTAAGCACTGGGGGAGCAGTCAACTTCTGTTCTGGGAAATTGTATGTCAATTGTCTATACTTGACTTCTCTAATGTTGTCTCTTTTTTTTCAGGTTCAATGTTAGTAAGTCAATAAATATAGATCTGAAGACACTTGAATTCAAAGTATTCAGAAATAATGTAAGTATGCGGGCAAATATTATTGGTGTGAATACTTCACATTTGTGTTGGATTTTCTGTATAACCAAATATGCTACACATTCTTTACCTTTCTAAGATGAAAGCATTACATAAATTCCTCTTTTGACAATGTTTACATTTTGCATTTGTTGTACTGTACAGTATGTGCCATGATAGCTCCTATCACTAGCCCTTACACATCCAACTAGGCCAACTAGTGCCTATGTACAGGTTTCTAACATGTACCTGTGTTGACTGAGACTTAAAATTGAAGCACACAATGCCTTTGAGTCAGTCAGTACATGTATGTATTCGGGAAATGACCGGAATGTAGTAAATAGTTGTCAATTGGCCTGTGCTTGTGTGTACCTGTATACGTTGGCTTCTTATTTTAACAATATATCAAATAGAAAAAGTCCTTTATACAGTGTCAATAAGTAGATATAGAATACCTAAACCTTCATTCAGAAAAAGATGCTGGACATTGAGAGTAGAAAATCTGTATATTTTATTTCATGACCTTCAACAAACATGATAAAATAAGAGAAAATAGCACTGAGGAATGAAGAGTGCAATCCACCGGTCGGTGGGTATAAGTAAAAATAAATATTCTAATACACATTATAATTACAATATATACTGGACAAATACTTAGCATATATTGCTAGAATATATGGGAGGGCATAGTAAGATATCACACCAATAGCACAATAAATGACCTTTAATAGAACATGATCCTCCTAAGATGCAAAGTACATACCACAGTATACCCAAAATAGGACAGAATGTAAGTTCATGGTAGCCGTAAAGAGCGACACGGCTTTACCATGGTTTGTATCCATAGTGCTGTGTGGCAGTGCTTGATCAGAGCAGGGGGCCAGGAACTGCAGTTCTCAACATAAACATTGGTGGCAGCAGAGGGAATGGTGTCACCCCTTACTGCTGCAACAGAAGCTGATATATAAACAAAAAAGTATACATTTATTTTAATGAATTATATTATGAAGTAATATAACTAGATTAAGGCAATATATTAGAAAAAAAAACTCCTTACTCTCTGGCGTACCCCTTTAAATAATAGTGATCTTCTGCAGAGAATATTACTCTGTAATAGAAATGTTTAGACTGATGAGCATTTTTAGTGAAAAAAGGGAATAGCTGTTTTAAGCAAGTAACATAGTATCTTACATACAGTAATATACAGTTTCTAACTGATATGTATAAAAACATAGGGACAGCAGTGTTCTTACATTATAAAAGATAATTTGCAGTAATTAAGAACACCTATAAATCCCGAATCAAAACCTATGTAAAGGACTATCAAAATGTCCCCCACATACCGAACTGAACAAGACTACACCAAAAATGTATATGGTAGACCCGAAATAACAAAAATGAATCAATTACTAATTAACCAATATTAATGTTTATTTAATTTAATCACAAAACAACAACATGTAAAAACAAGACCTGGGGAGGTGGGAGACCGCGCTGCTGGGACACGTTGTTTAACCCCTTAAGGTCAAAGCCTATTTTCGTTTTTGCGCTTTTGCTTATTCCATTTTAAGTTTAAAAGTCCATAGCGCTTGCATTTTTTCACCTAGAGACGTATATGAGCGCTTATTTTTTGCGAAACCAATTGTACTTTGCAATGACAGGCATTATTTTTCCATAACATATGCTGCGAAACCGGAAAAAAATCATTTGCGCTGTCAAATTGAAAAAAAAAACGAATTTGTTTTGATTTCGGGGAGTTTTGCATTTACGCCGTCCGTCCTATGGTAAAACTGACTTGTTATGCATGTTCCTCAAGTCGTTACGATTACTATGATATATAACATGTATAACTTATATTGTATCGGATGGCCTGTAAAAAATTCAAACCATTGTTAACAAATATACGTTCCTTAAAACCGCTCCATTCCCAGGCTTATAGCGCTTTTATCCTTTGGTCTATGTGGCTGTGTGAGGTGTCAGTTTTTGCGCCATGTGTTCTTTCTATCGGTACCTTGATTGCGCATATACGACTTTTTGATCGTTTTTTATTACATTTTTTCTTGATTTGATGCGACCAAAAATGCGCAATTTTGCACTTTGGAATTTTTTTGCGCTGACGCCGTTTACCGTGCGAGATCAGGAATGTGATTAATTAATAGTTCGGGCGATTACGCGCGCGGCGATACTAAATATGTTTATTTATTTATTTATTAATTTATATTTATAAAATGGGAAAAGGGGGGTGATTTGGACTTTTATTAGGGGAGGGGATTTTTTATTAATAAACACTTTTTTACTTTTTTTTTTACTGTAACTAGAAGCCCCCCTGGGGGACTTGTATATAGACAGCACTGATCTCTCATAGAGATCAATGCTGTGTATATACACAGCAAAGATCGATTAGATCGGTCATAGATTACTATGGCCTGCTGCAGGCCATAGCAATCTATTGCCGAGCCGGGATCAGCGTCATTCCGACGCTGAGGCCCGGCACGGGCAGAAGAACGGATCTTCCCCCCGCGATCGCATCGCGGGGGGGAGATCCGTCCCACTAGACACCAGGGACGTGTTTACCTGAGCCTCTAAGTGCAGCTGTCAGGTTTGACAGCTGCACTTAGAGGCTTAATTAGCCGGCGTGGCAACGGGACCTGCGCCGGCTAATAAAGGCACTGCCCGGCTGCACGTGTCAGCCGGGATCAGCACCGTTCAGAGCGGGGTCCCGGCGGGACCCCGCTGTGAACACCCCAAACGGCACCATGACGTATCAGATACGTCATGGGTCGCTAAGGGGTTAAAGTGCCAGTGCATCCATATATTTACTTGTTTATATGTATGTGATTCTTATCAGCGTACTGTAGCAACTGGCACTAGCACTTTTTACCTATGCACTTTATGCTGGATGAATTATACTATACAGTTTACAATATTTTTGTATATGGATGCACTGGCACTTTAAACAACGTGTCCCAGCAGCGCGGTCTCCCACCTCCCCAGGTCTTGTTTTTATATGTTGTTGTTCTGTGATTTAATTAAATAAACATTAATTTTGGTTAATTAGTGATTGATTCATTTTTGTTAATTGGGGTCTAATGTGACATGAGTGTTTTGTTTTCTGCCAGTATATGTTTTAATTTTCTATTTTTTTTTTCTTGTACTTTAAAAGGTGCAGCCTGTACTGAGCAGTCAAGGTTTTGTGGAAGGACCATCCCGCCAGTCTGTTCTTAATATTATTCTTAAGCCTGGAGAAAAAAAGAGTGTTAAAATACGATTCACTCCCGTGCTAAACAAAACTGTATCTTCATTACTTATAGTAAGGTAAGTTTTCAGAAAAAGTGGAAATATACTAAAAGACCATTAAAAAAATTACATTACCCATTGAGCTGCCTGTTTAATTGCCTGAGGAGACAGGATCTCCACTACATCCAGTTGGATGTAGGATGTTGGATAAAGAAGTTTTCTTATAGCTGGAAACTGCTTAAAGGCTACTTGGCTTTTAATTAATTGAAGTGAATCAGTCACTTTATGTAAGCCCTTGACTTGCTGACAGTGTGCGAGCAAATGTTGCACTGATACATGTCATACCTTGGTCTGTGCTCTTGGTGGCTTTATTCACCCTCAAATACCATTTTTAATGTGTTCCATGCGTACCAGAGAGGGGTGTGCTGCGGTCCATTGTGCTCCTGGCTCACAACTCTCCCTGTGACGTTATACCTACTCCACCTCTTAATTTACACAATGTTCTCAAGGCGTATGTGCAGGGAGCCTGCTTGTGCACCATGAGATCCATTGACAGCATATGCACTTAATAGCCATGCAGGGTTGCCGCTAGTTGGTGAACCTTGTGTGTCAACCAAGAGGCAGAGTTTGCTTGGTGAACTAGAAGCACTACTGTCAGTGACACACATTTCCTGACACTCTTAGACCACATCAAAAGTGTATTGTTCCGGGTAATAAAGCTATCAAGAACATAAAGCACACTGTGTCAGAACGTTAAAGTGCTTACACTAAGTGACTGGTTCTCTTTAAAGAGTGCTTATAGTCAGCTAAAAAAAATTAAATGTAACTATCCTTAACAAAATTAGGGTTCCCCGATTATACAGGGCAGCATGGTGGCTTAGTGGTTAGCACTGTAGCCTTGCAGCGCTGGAGTCCTGGGTTCAAATCAGTATGTTCTCTCCGTGTTTGCATGGGTTTCCTCCGGGTACTCCGGTTTCCTCCCACACAAAAGAAACCCAAACATACAGATGCGGAATCTGCGTGCGCTATACAAATAAAAACTATTATTATTGTCGTCGCCGACGACGTCGTCGTCATTTTTCCCTCCCTGTGGAGTATGCCCATAGAGCATGCTCACTAATGTGTTCCATACTAGCACTATGGTCAGGAGATGTTTATGATGCCTGACCACGAGACTTACCGTCACTAAATCCTGTTAAGTCAAGATGGCAGCCCCCATAATGTAAAACAGATGAAATTTTAAAAAATTACAAACAAATTTTAAACTGATTAAAAAAAAAAGTACCAGTATCTGGGTCTAATCAGTAAAAACAAATCTAGGTGATAGCACCTTAAAAGAGAATGTCGGTCTGCTTGACAAAGTACACGGAGCTGCAGAAGTTCCCCTTCTCCTAGGTGAGCAGTTTTCCAAAGGATTGGCAACTTTGCTTCTTAAAATATTTACTAGTGCATTGTAAATGTGGTCTGTTTTCAGTTCTGCGTATAAAACACCAGGGTGCTTTTCCATGTATTTAGTCATCTTTCACTTCCACTATCTGGATGCCTAATAATGGTTTTAGAAGGTTGTTCTGACTTTTCACTTTATATATCCTTGCAGAAATAATTTAACAGTCATTGACATAATAACAGTGAAAGGGCAAGGCGCAAATGAGAACATTAAGATTGCTGGAAAAACCCCTGGTCCAGGAAGCTACTTGAGGTTCAAAATTACAGAAGCCTTTCTGAAAGAGTGCTCAGACAGTAAGTTCTGCTTCTTACTCTCCATCTCTTGGCACCTTGCCCTGCCTCAATCATGGTAAAATCTGTAGATGATAAATTTTCATTTTATGTATACAACACATCCCACTGTCTTATGACTGTGACACTTATAAGGGTGAGAAACGTTATGCAGCAAGTGAACGGTCGGTTAATTTGTTGAAAACCAGAAAAAAGCTGAAGTGAAAGGACTTTGAAGGGAATGTGTTGTCAAAAATAATGTTTTTATGTTAAATATATTTTTAAAGAATTTTTGGTGATGGCTAGACAATTGTGTGAGGGCTAGACTAATATAGTTCACACTATGCATCTTTTCTGTGCAAAAAAAGAAAAAAACTATAGCACTTCCCCACAAAGACCCTCCGGTCTAAAGATGGTGTACAAAAAAGGAAAAATTAGATGCAATAGTTACCCATCCCAGTGTCCAATTGGGACAATGTAATATAAGTCCAATAGCATAGTAACAGCATCTCACATAGGCATTAGTATGGAAAAAAGGAAAACTTTAATCCAGCATGGCGCACACAGCGACGTTTCAACCTTAATGGTCTTTTTCAAACATACATAGCTAGGATCATAGTATATCAGGGATCATCAGCCAATAGGATAATTCCAGCAATTAACAAATTAACAATAGTTAACCCTTCACAATCCCGTGCTATAAAACATATACACATTTCCTTTATTTAAACATATCAAAAGTGCATCAAACGTGTCTTAAGAGTTAAAACCACTAACAATAGTGTTAAATGCTGTTAATTGCTGGAATTATCCTATTGGCTGATGATCCCTTATATACTATGCTGTGATCCGAGCTATGTATGCTTGAAAAAGACCATTAAGGTTGAAACGTCGCTATGTGTGCCATGCTGGAATAAAGTTTTCCTTTTTTCCATACTACCGCCTATGTGAGATGCTGTTACTATGCATCTTTTATGACAAGAACTATGGCCGCTGTTGTCATAAAAAATGAATAGCGTTGAAATAATTTTGAAACAACGGCCTTTGTTCACACAGTGTATTGAACAGCGGTCGTTGTTAAATATTGCTGTGGAAATAATTTGCCTGTCAATTTTTTCTGGCCATTGTTTCTAAACAGCAGCCAGATATGCTAAAAAGGTAATGCTGGCTATTATGATAGAGAGGTGTCTGAGCTGCATAATGCACTGAGTGTTCTGAGTGCCCATGCTGACGCCTGTCCTCTAATGAAAAAATGGCTATAATGGGCACATGATGGCATGTATTGGTCACTAGTAGCATAATCGTGTCATAGTCCAGTCAGAAAAGTTGTACTTTCAATATATGGTTCTAAAGTTTACTTTGCCTTTCTATAAATGTGATGGCTTGGGCTCTTATAATTCAGCTGTGATGCATTTCACATTTCTTCTCATTCAGAAATAAAGCCAAGAGAGCCAAATTTTACCCTTAAGCGAACATTCAAGGTTGAGAACACAGGGCAGCTTCAAGTCACAGTAAAAAGCATGGAAATCAGTGGATATTCCTGTGAAGGATATGGATTCAAGATATTAAATTGTCAGGAGTTTGCACTAAGTCCCAATTCCTCTAAGGAAATTGTCATATTGTAAGTATAAGATTCCACACGTTCTAAAATAAGCAGAGCAGATAAACCAAGGTTC
This sequence comes from Dendropsophus ebraccatus, assembly GCF_027789765.1. Classification (NCBI taxonomy): domain Eukaryota; kingdom Metazoa; phylum Chordata; class Amphibia; order Anura; family Hylidae; genus Dendropsophus; species Dendropsophus ebraccatus. Next base: position 103,435,626 of record NC_091458.1, on the reverse strand, counting down.
TGTACAAGGAGTGTATATGTGTAGTTGCTCATATTCCGTTCATGTAACTAGTGCATGTTCCACTTTACCTTTTGATCTCTGTGCCATTTGTTAGCAGTCATCAGTAATACAGCTTACAGCATGTCCTTTGTAGTACTACACTATATATCGCTACAAGATTGCATTGAATACAAATAAGTAACTTATAACACTGTACCTGTATGTCATCTTTGAATCACTGCTGTGCTAGAGGAAAAGCATGCTTGGCAGGTATTGAATGTTATTGTTCCTTGTTCCAAAATTTCTACATACAATAAATAGTCACAATAACTGGCACACAGTGACCCTGCAGGAGGCGTGCATTGCATGTAATTCTTTTCTTTGATTCAGTGCTAATTTTTTCTACGCTGTAGCAAAGGCCTTCACTTCCCATAACTTTTAAATCCACACATAGTTTTGGCTCAAAAACTGCATGGCAGCCGAGTGTGACTGCAGTCTAAGCCCGGGATCAGATGTATGTGTGTGATATGGACACAAGACGTGGCTACACCGGGGGTCTGGTTAACCAAACTGGAAGCGTTCATTTGGATAATTTGATTTGCAGGCAATCTAGGACCCCGTGGCCCTATTACTGCTATAAAACTGCACCCTATAATACACTTACCTGAAACTGGACTAAGGCAATGAGATCTTGGCAGGTTTCTTCCCCAACAGGAGGGCTTAGCTGTCTGATAGCTGGCCTTTTCTCCTCATACAATTGCATGGTTTGCACACAGTTTAGCACCATATAGAAACATCACCAAGGAGTTTAATGTGAACCAGCCCAGCATCCAATATACATCTGGTTATAAATCAGAACAATGTATAGCTTTAATATTTATGCGGATATGGGTTCACTTTTTGGAAGTTCCCTGATGGTACACTAAAAACTATTGTGTTCTCTCTGTGATCTGCAGGTTTACACCAGATTTCACCTCCTCGCGAGTGATTCGTGAGCTAAAGATTGTTACAGCAGGAGGTTCTGAATTTGTTTTTATACTTAATGCATCGCTTCCATACCACGTGCTGGCATCATGTGCAGAAGCACTTCCTCGGCCCAACTGGGAGTTGGCACTGTATGTCGTAATCTCAGGAATTATGAGGTATCTGTATAGAATTTAATTAATCTTTTCATTCACCTATTCTGTATCACTGAATTCTTTCCTGATCCTTTTCCCTTGGTTTCTTCCCCTGTGGAGTGGTGGCACACAAGCTAGTTAATAGCACCCATCAATTGATTCAGCCAACCTGGGTCTTTTGTGTAGGCACCTATAGGCTTGAAGTGGTATTCCCACCAGAGCTTGGTATTCCTTATCCATAGCATGGGGTATAACATACTGATCAACAGAGGTCTGACTGCTGGGATTCCTATGGATCAGGAGAACAGGGAAATGTGTGTTTGGGAATAAATGGCACACACTGCACTTGAATCCCTTATGGGTTTACTAAGCGTTTCAAAGTTCAGTGCTCACAAATGTTCCGTTTCCTCTGTGCCTCCGTGTTTCCCCCTACTGTACATATTAAAAAGCTCCTTATTTGTTTCCACCGTTTTTGTGTGCATGCTACTAATTTTGTTTTTTTTTTCTTCTCTTTTTCTTTCACCTAGTTTGCTGTTTCTTTTGGTTATTGGAACAGCCTACTTAGAAGCTCAAGGAATTTGGGAGCCGTTCAGAAGGCGACTCTCTTTTGAGGCATCAAATCCTCCTTTTCAGTTGGGCCGACCCTTTGATCTCAGAAGGATAGTTGGTATATCCACAGAAAGCAAGTAAGTTTTTTTTTTTTTTTTTTTCCTTCTTAAACTTTGTATTTTGTTTGCTGTCAATACGCCTAAAACCCCAAAAAAGGATTTTTTTATTTTATTTTAGACCATCTAACATCTCTGTCAGTCATAACGATTACCTGCTTTTTCTATCCCTAGATTGGATGGAATCAAATGCCCCTTACCTCTAAACCTAAAAAAAAATCACACATTTTGTACACAAGATGTATGTGCCCAAATAATTGTGACTTACAGCGTAGTTGCCCCGTACTTTAAAGATGGTCAGGTCTTCCCGTCTCATAACTGGAGTAGATTTGGTGCAGAGAAGTGCTGTGCATCTAAAGGGGACTTCCAAGGTTAGAAATACAGATTTCTTCCAGAGACAGCACCTCTCTTACCTTCAGTTTGGGTGTGGTATTACAGCTCAGATTGATTAAAGTGAAGCTAAGCTGTAATACTGTGCACAACCTGGGGATAGGTTTAATGTTATTTTTAAAAGAAAGCAGCTGTGTTTTTATAATCCTGCTCTGACGTGCTTTGGCCTTCTTTCTGCATGTTGTATGCCAGTTACACTTTTCTCTATGTAAGATGGGGAGAATGGCTTTTAACATAAAGACACAGAGGGTAGCTTAAACTACTGTGACTGCCAGTGATGTGAGAAAATGCAAAGTAATAATAAATAACAAAAAAACTCTAGTTTATTATTATGCTGTATGATGTTGTATGTGAAATGCTACAATCTAAGCTAGTGAATAATCCTCTTGCATTTATGTTTTAGCTTTAATTCTTCTGGAAGTGACTCAAACAACAGCTCTAACAGAGGGTTGTACAGTGGGAATTCCAGCTCCCGAAACACGGGTAATCAGAAGCAGAGCAACACAATATCCAGCGTACACAGGAATACATCTGATGTGGAAACAGCTAGAGCAAAAAACTCGGGTGTATCCAACAGAATGACAGCACAAGTGTCTACAACCCAGCCATCAAGCAAAGCTTCTTCCACGGCCACAGACTCTAGCAGTGCTGCACACAGTTCAACCTTAACAAGGCGTACACGTGGAACAAAACCAAATCTTGCTCCACCGCAAGGACCAGGCTTACAGGAGCAGTTTGTGGTAGCACAACCACCAACAGTGCCTCACACACAGTCAGAGCAAGCAGCGGAGATGCCCCGAACAGGGTCCTGTAGTACTTCTCACCCAGAATACTTTGGAACCAGTGGTGGTAATACTAGGCATAGTTCAGATGATTCGGATATAACAAATCTTATAGAAGTAATGGATAAAGATTTCGACAATGCTGAAACCAGTCCGTCCGATGTGTTTGTAGAACAACCTCCATCTCCAGCAGTAAAAAATAAAGGTAACATGAAGATATGTTGGTGAAATTCTAGATTCTACTTTAGAAAACTTTCAGTTTAAGTTTAAGGCAAAATTGATACTCCAAGTCATTTTAGGAACATGATACTGAATTTCAAAGTGTGACATTAACATTAAAATCCAGGAAAAATAGTCACATGTATAAGTTTGGTTTCACACTGACATCATGGATTTTTAGTATATATAATATAATGCTTAACCCCCAGTTTTTTGCAGATACCATTATACCTTTAACTAGTCTAGGCAAGTTACCAGAAATGCTTGGTAAATATACAGTAAGTAAATATAAACATGCCTGGGATAAACATATATATATATATATATCTCCCAAGGCAGTAAAATAAGGGCAGAATAGATAAACCAGATGGCCTTTTATGTGGCCTGATGTGCAGCTGCAAACGTGTGCAAATCAGCAAAATCAACAACCCCCCAAAGCCACTGGTACCATTTATTAGCTCATGAAATCCCTTACTAGCATGGGGTTAAAATGTCTCCTGTTGATCTTTTAGCTGACAGTTTTAATATTAGGGAGCAGTGTCAAAGAAGGGAGCCTAGAATGTCCATGCCCTAGGCCTGCGGCTTCTCTCAGGCCTTCCTACCCACCCTCCTTCTGTTTAGCAACACCCCTGGGCAGCATTCTCCTTGAGTACTTTTGAGTACTTTTCTTCTCCTCTCCTACACAGTGCTAGAGCAAAGAGCTGGGCCACGTTGGTGCACCTGCACTGCTTTAGCTCGTGGCAGCGCATGTGCTGAATTGGGTCAACACAGAAGAGGAGATTCCTGCCCAGGAGTTTCACTAAACAGGAGGAGGGCGGGAAGGAAAACCTGTGAAAAGGTTCTTATCAGTCTGGGTCTGAGTGTACAGATTCTGCTGCGCACTCTTCACCCTGTTTGTGTCTTGAGACCTAGACTGGCCCTGTAGACTTGCATTGGAAGTCCATCTAGGTCTCATGTCACTGGGCTAGATCGGTTACAGCCAACACATTCAGACCGTGGCCTATCAAAACTTTTTATGTGTGTCTGATGTATCGATTTTTTTAATGACAGTGCCCATTTAATTTAACTATGGACTACTATTTAACAGCGCACTGGATTAAGGCTTGGGATTTTTTTCTACATTTAACTCCTAGGGAAGGGAAAATCTCTTCAGCACAAAGTTAAATTCCAAAAGAAACCAGAGGAGAAAGAAAGACGAGCAAAAGTAAAGACACATGAAGATGAGCTAAAGGACTCTCTTGCAGATGATGACAGCTCTTCCACTACCACTGAGACTTCCAATCCTGATACTGAGCCACTTCTCAAAGAGGTATGATCCCAAGTCACCTGTTAGGTGCTAAGCAATGGCAAAAAATGGACATGTTATCTAGCCAGGAAATGGGTTACTTGCATGCAGTTCTCTCTCTGCGCAGCATAGTTTGACACAGTACATTTCATTTTATCATAATTACATATTAATGGGTTTGAGTTTTCTGCATTGTAATGGACTTTTGCAGAATCTGTGTATGTGATAGTAAGATTTGTATTTTTCTCGAAAATGATTATGAATAATAACCAGCTCTTAGTATATTCTACACTTATTAGCCAGTATTTTAGTGGCAGTAGAGTACTTGCTGGCCTTTTGCCTGCAGTATATTTTTAACCCCTGAGCATTTTTAATGTGTTTCTGCGTCTAAAGGGATGTGGACTTTTTTTTTACTGTAGCTCTTTTCTCCTCTTAATTTTTGTTTTAATGTGTTTTTTTTTTCTTTCTTCTAGGAGCCAGACAAATTAAAAGGAAAACAAGCCATTGCTGATAAAATAGAAAGCGAAATTGGTAAAGTAAAACACAAGAGCAAGAAAGTTCTTAGCTCCAACAAAAAGGAGAATGTAACAGAAGTTAAACCAAGGTGAGAGAAGGAAAATGCTGATTATATAAGCTTTTTATGTCTTTTTGAAAGTACATTAAAGATAAACCATTCAGTCAAGAAAAAAAGTTAAGCACACTTTAGCTTAGACTTTTTTTATTTTAAGTACTGCATGCCTTTAACTGTGAGAGATAGAAAATAGTCGACGCCTGCTATAAACAAATGTGGGTTTCATTCTATATGGAGCCGCTGTAGAGAGTTGACTTGGCTCTTTTCGGCAGCTCCATAGAGAATGTAAGTAGGACACAAATATTTTTAAATGACAAAATCCCTTTAAATAAAGATAAAAATAAGATTTATTATAGCAGCTCCTAGGTTTGTTACCCCTTGATGGGAACTTGCCAGCTGCAATTGAATTTCCGAACTGCTAACACTGTTAAATCGCTGTTACATCAAAGAGACACATGATACTTTTCATATATTTATATGTTCTTCCAGAACATAGAGAAAACATTTATTCTATAATACAAAGAGTCAGAGGCTTTCCCGAGTTTCTGAAGTGCAGCAAGCTGTAACACCTTCTTACTCCCCCCTCCCATATCTGACTCTGCTGGGGACTCAGCTTCCAGGTGTCACTCAAGCAGGGAAGGCGGAGAGAGGAGACATTACATCTTACAGCTATTGAGTAGCTTGAAAAAATCCCCTAGGACTCTATGTACCTGAGAATAAAAGCATTTTTCCACATTCTGGAAGCACAGATGGATATGTGAAAGGTACCATGTGTCTTCTTGACCGAATAGCATCTAACACTGTCAGCAGGCTTGTGACAAATGTAATAGATTTTGGGCATATTACATGCAATGTTATGGTTAGAAGCAAACACTGAATGTGAACACAGATTATTACATACAGTACAGTGTTTATTTCACTAATGTATAATTTTTTTTCGCTCCCATTTAAGCTCTTTGGAGTTGCCATACACCACCCCCCTGGAAAATAAACAGCTTAAAAATTTCTCCAAAATGTCTGTGCAGCAGTCTTTAGTTAATGGTTCAAAACCAAGAAATCTGCAGAAAACAAGAGGTATATTTCACATTCATTCTTTTGAAAGCTTCTGGCCTTTTGTCGCTAACCAGCTTTGGTTTGCCAGAAATTAATGGTGCAGCGTCTCACAGTGCATGGCTTGTTAATGTTTTGTGCAGGTACCAACAGTAAGGTAATGGAGAACAGACAGTCAATGCTGGCGAAGCTACTTCCTAGTCGTACTGGTCAGGAGCTAGGCAATACCAGCAGCTCAGAAGGCGAGAAAGATTCCCCACCTCCAGAGTGGGACTCAGTGCCAATTCATAAAGCAGGCAGCTGTGAGTATGCACCCTCACTACTGGGAGGTTTGAAGTCTTACATTTTTTTATTTTGAAGTCTTACATATTTTAATATTTTCAAGCATTTGCAGCATATGTGTATCTCAAAACATAGCCTATTGTTTTCTGCCATTCCTAGTCAAATCTGCGAGACAAGCTGTCTGATGGCTTAGTCTCATGCCACCTTCTGAGCGATCATCTCTGTCAACTGCATGAGGAGGACAGTTTAGACTTTAATGAAACCTAGTTTAACCCTTTAAGGACAGAGCAAATTTCGATTTTTGCGTTTTCGGTTTTTCCTCCTTGTGCATAAAAGGCCATAGCACTTGCATTTTTCCACCTAGAGACCCACATGAGCCCTTATTTTTTGCGTCACTAATTGTACTTTGCAATGACAGGCTGAATTTTTGCATAAAGTACATTGCGAAACCAGAAAAAAATTCAAAGTGTGGTGAAATAAAAAAAAAAAAGGCATTTTGTTTATTTGGGTGAAATGTGTTTTTACGCCATTCGCCCTGGGGTAAAACTGACTTGTTATATATGTTCCTCAAGTCGTTACGATTAAAACGATATGTAACGTATAACTTATATTGTATCTGATGGCCTGTAAAAAATTTAAACCATTGTCAACAAATATACGACACTTAAAACCGCTCCATTCCCAGGCTTATAGCGCTTTTATCCTTTGGTCTATGGGGCTGTGTCAGGTGTCATTTTTTGCGCCATGATGTGATCTTTCTATCGGTACCTTGATTGCGCATATACGACTTTTTGATCGCTTTTTATTACAATTTTTCTGGATTTGATGCGACCAAAAATGCACAATTTTGCACTTTGGGATTTTTTTTGCGCTGACGCCATTTACTGTGCGAGATCAGGAATGTGATTAATTAATAGTTCGGGCGATTACGCACGCGGCGATAGCAAACATGTTTATTTATTTATTTATTTATTTATTTACTTTTATTTATAACCTGGGAAAAGGGGGGTGATTCAGACTTTTATTAGGGGAGGGGGCTTTTTACTATTAACAACACTTTTTTTTTTTACTTTAACACTTATACTAGAAGTTCTAGTATAAGTGCTTTGATCTCTCATAGAGATCTCTGCAGCATAGATATGCTGCAGAGATCCATGAGATAGGCACTCGTTTACTTCCGGCTGCTGCAGCCGGAAGTAAACGAGTGCCGAGCCGTGGACGGCGCCATCTTGGAGCGGTCCCCGGCCGGCTTCATTTACGGAGATCGCTCCTCCGGGATAACATCCCGGAGGAGCGATCTCCCCACTAGACACCAGGGATGACGCTGCGTCCGGTAATCGGATGCAGCTGTCATGTTTGACAGCTGCATCTGATTACTGTATTAGCGGGCACGGCGATCGGACCGTGCCCGCTAATACCTACGGTCCCGGGCTACACGCGGCACCTGGGACCGGCGCGGTTCAGAGCGGGGCCGCCGCGCGGCCCCGCTCTGAACTCCCTTACCGGCATCAGGGCGTAAATTTACGCCCGATGTCGTTAAGGGGTTAAGAAATGTTTTCTTTTTTACCCCAAAATACATGCATTTCAGTAAAAAAAACAAAATACTGAACCATGGCCTTTCATATGTTTAGTTCTACCATTTATGTGGGTACATTTTTTTTTTAGATGAGGTATAAAAATTGTCTTGTTCTTTTGAAGCACTCACAGGGATTTCCATCAGTACAATAACTCATTGGAGTAGGTTTTTCCATAAAAATAATGAAAGTAATGTAACCAGCTAGGTTTACAGTGTTATTGCTGTACATCCCAGGTGTATATAAGGATACTAACATATACCAAGAGGCAGAGAAGTGAGTCCATTCACTTTAATGGCCCGAACACAGTTGGCTAGTGACTACTCTGAGGCTACTTTACGCCCATAAATGTTTATATTGCTTTACTTAATCAAGCAGCACACCATGCTATTGAGTACAGCAGATTGTATAATCATGTAGGGCTACTTATGGTTGCCACTAAAACACATGTTGAGGTGGTATGTAACCAGCAGGGTTTGTGGCTGTTTTGTATAGCATGCGGCTTTCTTGTCCCAGACACAGCGCTCTGGTGCAGTGTGATGCTTTTTTGCATGGTGTATCTATTACGCATACTGAAATTCCTGTAGACTAGCCTGTGATCTAGTCCATTGTCATAAGTCTACAAGAAGAATCCTGAAAACAAAAGATGCTTATACACATAGAATAAATTTAGGGGGGAAGAAACAACCATGTGGTTTGCATAGTGCGTACCCTACACACTAGATGACAGGAATTAGAAAATTGTAAATGTTGAATTGTAAAAAAAATAACTCCCCCTAAATTTTTTTTTTTAACTCTATGTAGGTTGGCATAAAATGCCATTTCTTTAGTATGGATTCATTTGTTGGGCTAGGATCACACCTGAGTGGAAGCTCACAGATGAGTGCCCCATCTGTGAGGAGAAGCAGATCTCTGCACGAAGGATACCAATTAATTACTGTATTTGGAGCAGACAAAAAAAAAGTACTTACTATGTGTTTAGTCTAGTTATTTGAATGGAATCTCAGATGGAGACATTGAGCTGACCCTCTGAGACAGACCTGAACGTAGCCTTTGTATGGTAAAAGGATTTATTTTGTTATTTTGGCTAGCAAAACAATAATTTATATTTTGTACCATCTATCCCAATGTTATAGCAGCAGACAGCCTTTATAAGCTCTCTGTCCAGACGCACAATGCTGATGACTTCTTAAAGCAACGGCAAACCTCACCAGCTCCTACCTCCCCTTCACCACCTCCAGCATTGGGCTATGGGGCAAGAAGCAGCTACAGCAGCATTGTTAACAGCTCAAGCAATCAGTAAGTTATGTGGCCATAAATCCAATAACAAATAAAAATTAAAATAGAAATTATTATTATTATTATTATTATTATTTTTCCAAAATTAGTGTCTTAGTAGTAAGTTGAAATGCCATAGTTTGAGTTGGAGACTTTACCGGAGTGAATATTGTACAAGGGCAATGAGAATAAGAAAAATTAAAAAATAACCATTGTGTGTAACCAGGGATTTTTTTTCTTCTAGTGAGTTAAGAATGAATTCTGCTGTTGCCAAACCTAAACTTACTAAAGCATCGTCTCTACCAGGAAGGAATGGCAATCCCACATTTGCTGCTGTAGCTGCAGGATATGACAAGAATCCAGGTATCAGAATTATTTCACTAGCAGTCCTAACAACACCACTGAGTTACATTGTATATCAAATCCACTGAACTGTTCCCTCTTGCTTTCCTTTTCTAATTTTCTTATGAAAAGCAGGTGGCAGTGGGTTATCAAAGTCATCTGTGGTAAAAAGTGACCTTTCTAACAGCATCAGCATGTCACATACAATCTCCATTGACAGCGATAACTCTGATAGGTAAGGAATGGGTTTTAGATATTTGTTCTAGCAGTCCACAATTGTATTTTATTATTTTTGGGGGGATTGTAGTCATTACAACTTTAGCATAAGAATAAGAGTTTAATGTGTCAATAGCAGCTTATTATATTAGGTTTTACCTTTCTGAAGCCATCTGTAAACTAAGTGGGAGAGACACAGAAGTTGGCTGGGAATACTCAGCAGCTGAATCACACCCCTTCTAGGTCCCGGTCACCAAGTGACGTCAGAGCCTGGCCAATGGCCGTGGCCTAGACAACATGCTGTCAACCATAGGGACATAGTATGGGGCAAAAATTGTCAATTTTGCCAAGTAAAAGCATTGACAAAATTGCTTATTTTTGCATTATCTAACAGGTATAAAAACTTTAGCTGATACAGATATACCAAGAATTGTGAGAGGTCCACTTTATTAACAAGTTGCTTATACCATATCTTCAGACTTGTGCTTTCCCTTATTCTGTACTCAATACTCCATATTAAGAACGTAATACAATTTTTAGAAAATTTATTGACTAAAATGTCAAATTTCAGACCTATTGCTAGGACACTTGAAACTCTGCTCTGGGGCCTTCCATTTCTCTTGGAGTTACCTGTGGTAAATTCAGCTGATTGGACATGATTTGGAAAGACACACTCCTAACTATATAAGGACCAGTTCACACTGGCCACGGAATCCTGCCTGCCTCAGACACACTGTCTGACACTATGGGAGGGCCTGCGGCCCTCTGCTCAAGGAATTAACATGTCAATTCTATTAGTGAAGGTACTGTTTGACACTGAGGCAGGCGGGATTCCGTGGCGGAATTCCACCAGATTTGCTCAGTGTGAACTGGCCCTATGGTGACACAGCTTACAACTTGTATCAGAGCAAAAACCAAGCCATAAGGGAGAAAGAACTGCCTGTGAACTGGCACAGATCTGGAGAAGGGTGCAAACAATTCCTACTGCACTAATAATTTCCAAGAACATAGTGTCCTCTATAATAATTAAAAAGAAGAGGTTTAGAACAACCAGGACTCTTCCTAAAGCTGCCCATCCTACTATACAAAGTAATTGTGGGAGAATTTATTTTGTTCACACTACAAGTGACCAGTGGGGAATTTTTAAGGTTTTGTGATCTAGTGTGCCACTTTGTAGATGTGGTTTTTGAGAGTGCTCACTGTATCCTTATTCCACATTTAGCTCTGGCTTGTGGAGCCCCATCAGCAGTCCTAACAGTCCTGATTATGTTGCACTCAATTCATTCTCTGCCTTTGGACCAAGCAATTCCTTCAATTTAACAGGAGGTGAGCACATCTGCATTTTTATGGAGTGTTGTCATTTAATTGCATGTTTTAGCCACAGAACATACTATATATAATATTCTATAAATTGCTGCATTTACAGTTAATTCACACTTGGTTTTCGAAGTAGTACATGTTACCTCTCATACCTGTCTTTTTTTGTTTGTTCTTGTCACAGAAGTTTTTAGCAAGCTTTCATTTCCCCGAAATACATATGCCCAGGATTCCCAAAAGAAATGGACAGATTTTGAATCCACATCCTCAGTCTGGGATCCCCCTGCCACAGACTCTGCACCTACATGGCCTACCAGTACTGGATCTCCAACTCATGTAACATCTGTGAGTATAGTGTCCCTGTAACCCATCTTTAGGGCTTTGGTAGTCTGTTGCCATACCCAAGTTGTCTGCACAAATGTACACCTTTTGGAATGTGAGAAAATGAAGAAAACAGCTACAATTTTTACCTGCATGTAGGTTTCAGAATGTGTCTGGAACTAACTTGAGACTAGGACTTTCTCTGCTAGGTAGATGCAGGTACATAGAGCAATGCTAATTTACACGGAGCAATAATTCGTCCAATCGAATTAACGATTTCGACATAACAATGTGTTTTTTTAACGATCAGCGTTTAGATGAAACAATATATTGTTTGGAAAAATCGTTATTGCAATCGTTTTAAGATCGCTTAAGCCTAACTGTTCACATATATTATAATCGTATACAGAGCTGAATCACCCCCACAATAAAATTAAATAAAGAGCTGAATCACCCCCACAATATAATCATATACAGAGCCGAATCACCCCCACAATATAATCATATACAGGGCCGAATCACCCCCACAATATAATCATATACAGGGCCGAATCACCCCCACAATATAATCATATACAGAGCCGAATCAAACTTTTCTCAGTATTTTATCACAGGCTGTGAGCAATATAGAAAGTAAGTCTATATCTTGAAAATTAAAGCTAATTTAAAAATTTTCGATTTCAGCACCCCAAAATTAGTTAAGTTCCACTGTTTTCATGTCGGAATCTTTTTGGCTGTTGACCAGTCGTTCCGTATAAACGCACCATTACTCCATACTGTTACTTTTTATCATTAGAACAATTAAGGATGGGTATTTATTAAGGGAATCTGTCAGCAGTGAGGGTGCAGGAAGATGAAGCAACTTTTGCCAGTGTTCTATCCACCTGACATGGCCTAATGTTTCACAAATGTTCCCCTGATCTGTTTACTGGTTTTTACTGGATGCAGGTAATGCTTCATTAAACCATCACCAAATGTACTGTAAAACCAACTAATAAACAATGAATATTAAGCGGGGTTAAGATAACGACTTTCGTCATATATCTCTTGGGTTGGGTAGTGCATTAAAATAATCTACACACTGTGTAAAAACACAAGAAGTTTTCTTCAGATATTGTATTAAATCATTTCATACAGACAGGTAACCGTGCAGTCTGACTCTAGAGATCACATTACTCTTGTCCTGCCAGCTTCATGATGTGCAGTGTACTGCTCTAATGCTGCTACTCTACTACAGTTTCAGTCACAAGGTTACAGTCATTTCACAGATGGTGGCTTATGTACACTTTATAAATCCAGTGTACAGCTCAGAGCCATGTATGCAGCTGCTGATAGAAATTCCATGGCCTTGCCTCACAGCATAGTAGTAACTGGTCTCATATATGCAATATGTGGTTCTCAGTGCTTCTCAGTTTTACTACCTCAAGAACCCCCTGCTCAAATAAGTTACATCAAAGTACATTCAATACTATGAACATACTGTGCATAGTAAAAATGGGAGATGGGATATATCTTTGTGGAATATGTCCTGCCAGTTAAATTAACTGGTCTGAATGCACAACTAATCCCTTATCTGCTCATAGACCCAAGAGAACTGATTGCTTGTTTACTATGTGCCACTCATATGCAAGAATATATAAGATTTTTCTGTCCTACAAAGTATCATTTACAATTTACTAACAATATCTTAACCATATCGGCAACCGTCATCAATAATATATGCTCATACTTCAGAGAGTACAGATATGGTGTAACGAACACTAGTGGGGTCCACAGCATTAGAATATCAATCAAGTTAGTGAAATATACATATTAGGCTGGGTTTACACTGACTTTTTTTTCTCTCCGCCACAGTTCTGTTTAGCTGTTCCATTTTTAAAACAACATAAATGGAATCTGAAGTATCCGTCCAACACCCCATTCATTTCTATGTATTTTTATTGTACTCCGTTTGTCATATTTATGCTCCGTTTGCGTGTATTCAGTCAGGGTTCCGTTTTTGTGAACGGAAAAAAAAAATCCTGCGTACAGCTTTTTTCCTCTTCGTTTGTAAAAACAGAACACAAATGGAAAGTGCACTTCCGTGTTTTTTTTTTTTTTTTTTGCATTATAGTCAATGAGGACGGATCTAAAGAGAAGGTATTTCCGTTTACCTGTTTGCAAGTTAACAGTTTTCATCAGTTTTATCACTGAATATGCGCAGAAGAAGTGAGAAACCAAAGGGAAAAAATAAACTGATATGCAAACTGATGCTGACTGAGGCAAACTGATGGAGAAATGTCAGTTTTTAAAAGCCAAAATGCAAACGGACAATGAAAAGAAGTGAACATTTTGCAATCAGTTTGTATCAGCCTGCTCATCAGTTTTTTGCTTATCCATTCAATTAATATGGACGGATCCGTTAGCAAATAAGAAATACGTTAGTGTGAACCCAGCCTAACACCAGTTCTTCTCTTATGATGTTACTTGCACTCCCCATATTGTGTCTTCATATATGACATCAAGCAGCCAGATAAATAGCTTCTTTTAGAGAGTCCCTCAGGCACATGGATCATGTAATGAACTACCAGTGGTCTATCAATTCACTTCCTAAGAAAGCAATGATCTGTAGAGGCATCAGCTCCTGAACAAGGTGTGTTTGCAGCTGTTAGCTGGAGCTGTAGTTTATACCTTTATAGATGACCGTTCCTTTATGGAGTCCCTCGGGGAGAAGAATTGTTTGATACTCCCATGGAGGCATCAATTACCAGTGGCTTATTGATCCACCTCATTAGGAAGGCAATTTTTCTGTGCTCTTAAATATCTTTTTTTGGAGCCACGATATGGCACACACACTTGTAATAAAATATATTGTGTAGTAATATTTATATTTCACTAAAGGATTGGTATCCTAATGCCACAGGTCAGTTTTTGTACATTGTTTTAAAGTGGTACTGTGGGAGAAAAAATAGTTTTTAAATCAACAGGTTTCAGTAAGTTAAAAACTATTTCCAGTACTTATCAGCTGCTGTATGTCTTGCAGGAAGTGGTGTGTTCTTTCCAGTCTGACACGGTACTCTCGGCATCCACCTCTGTTCATGTCAGAAACTGTCCAGAGCAGGAGTTTTCTATGGGGATAGGCTACTGTTCTGGACAATTCCTAACATGGACAGAGGTAAATACATTGGTGGGCATGGAAAAGCAAGGTCATTATTGATGTTTTTTTTTTTTTATATGGCTAAGATATCGTTGGCAATTTGATGATACTGTGTAGGTTGGAAAAATACTATATTCACACAAGTAGCAACAAGTCACATAGTAAATCACTTATCTTTGGTAGCTATATGAGCAGATATGTTGTTTGTTTCACTTACCAGCCAATTAATCTGTTAGTATAATAGTTGTCCTGTCTGGAATTTGATTGGCTAGTGTGCCTGTGGGTGAGTTACAATACCGAAGATATAATCTCTTTAATATTTGGTTGGGTTTAGTGCCAATACCTTACAAAAGGACTAGCCTGTGAACACATTGTGGAGGTTGGACACACGGCTGGAGGAAGACAAGTAATCCAGCATCATTTAAATGCCACAGCCACTAAATGGAAGCACTCAATAAGGGGTTAAATGCTGTATTTTGTCTAAAAGTTAAAAAAAAAAAAAAAATAATGAAAACAAACAAGGTACACCTAGCATTTTTGCATGTATCACTTTATCGGATTTAAAATGTTTAATTTTAATGGACAGAAAAAACTTTGTTAACCACGTTAAAAAAAAATTATAATGTAATTATATAATGTAATACTATGGAAAACTGATGCTGCAAGATGGCATATAACAGCATGCATTTTTAACATTCGTCCACCCCCCCCCCCCTTTTGAAGTGATAGATTAAATGGAAACTAAAATCTAGTGGTGCCCTAGCCGAACTTGTATTTCTTTGTCCAACATGCAATATAGGAAATGCTTTTATTACATACATTATTGATTGATTTTTTTTTTCTTTGCAGCCCATTCTAGGAAACTCTGGTAGCCTGTGGTCCACTACAATCCCATTCAGCAGTTCAATTTGGTCTAGTAATCCGAGCACCACGCTTCCCTATACCACTCCAGCAAACACATTACCCGGAATTGATTTAATCGGAGGAGAAAGTACATGTCCCACGTCTAGCTCTACATCGGCTTCTGCATCCCATAGCTCTGAAAATTTGCCTGGACAAACTTACAACCCATGGAAAATATGGAGCCCAACAATTGGAAGAAGAAGTTCAGATCCCTGGTCTAACTCCCACTACCCGACTGAGAACTAATCACCAACCTGAAATGTAACCCTGCTATTGGGAGTGTTATCGCTTCAAAAGCTGCCAATTCTTTTTGAAGACAGTCTCCCCTTTGCTCTAAATTGTCTGTTCTTGGCTTTTTATTTATTTTCTTTTAAACCCATAAATTAGAATGTTATCCAAAATTTCCAGTTCAAGCTTTTATTTAAGTCCCAGAAGCATTTATTATATTCTCATGGAAAAATTGGAGGAAAAAAAAAGAATGTCAGGAAAACTACATAAGGGAATAGAATGGGTACAGTTCGCCACCACTTTATCATTTATTTATTTTGCACATGTGCCACAAAGCAGCCTGCTGTTCAAACATATCCTTGCCCTGATATGAGATGGCTAAGAAGAATGAGCATTTTTTTCCCCAAGTATTATGTTTCTTATTAAAGGTAGAAATATATGCATATATAGCAGTTCATGCTATAAATGCAATGGCCATTTAATTTTAAGAATTTTTTTTTGTATAAACTCATGAACAAAAAGCTAAATATGGCCAAGAGCAGTGTGAATGCTCCCTTTGGGCTGCTCAGCGCTTTTCCTGTACTTTCAGTTCTTTATCATGCATTTTTAAAAAAGGAAGAAGGAAAAAAAAAAAAAAAAAAAGAAAATTAATTTTACATGCTCCTTGTAAAATCCTGTGAGCAAAACAGGATTTGTTGAGCAATTCATACAACTGAGTTGTAATTTAAATAAATAAGGCACTTTTTCAATAAGTTTGTATGTGTTTTTAATTTATTTTAGACGAAGGCTAAATATTACGCAATTCTAACCCAAACAGCTGTGAGATCAGGTTATCAGACCCAGGGTCAGTTCAAGACTTGTAGCTGTAACACGGACACAAAAATGTCCATGTAATACACTTGTGTGAGATCACAGTTTGCGTACTTGTTGTTGAATGACTGGTGTGTAATCTGCACAAGGATGATGCAGATTCTCAGATCCATATCCTTTGTCTGTTGCAATTTAAAAACGTGCATAGCCGTGCACACGCAAAAGCTTTTGGGTTGTACACGTTCTGATGTGTAGTCATGTCTGATCTGGAATTGAAGAGGTGCATGTGATGTTAAAGGGCCTTGTGAGGATAGCTACTGTCCAGAAGCCCTATTAAGGACCTTTATGAGCAAGTGGGGTAATTTGGAACACTGGGCCTAGTCAGACATTCCCAAGCTCACTATTTTGTGGGGGTTGCTGTGATCAAACTAGCTAAACATGCCTTTCTTCCAAAAACAGCAAATCACCTATCCATGGTAGTGCCTGGCATTACATCTCAACTCCACTGGAGTAAAGCGGGCTGGGCTGCAGTACTACATAACAGACAGGTGTAGTGCTGTTTTTTTGAAGGCAGAGACATTTTAGTATATATATATTTTTTTTAAAAATAGACAACTTTAAAGAGAAACTGTCAGCAGATTAGATGAATCTAACCCGCTGATATGTCCCTATTGCACAGGAGACACCAACGTATGTGTCTTAACTTCCTCCTCTGTAACATTCCGGTGCAGTTAGTCTTTTGCTCCATGGTCCGGTAAGACAGTTAGGAGCACTACCATAGTGGCTGGCTGGGGTCGGATTGGTGCTATGGGGGCGGAAAGTGCCTTACGGTCTAGGG
This sequence comes from Dendropsophus ebraccatus, assembly GCF_027789765.1. Classification (NCBI taxonomy): domain Eukaryota; kingdom Metazoa; phylum Chordata; class Amphibia; order Anura; family Hylidae; genus Dendropsophus; species Dendropsophus ebraccatus. The sequence goes on along the minus strand of NC_091458.1, from coordinate 103,418,322 downwards.
GCACCCGTTGGAAGCAAACTACTAACTGCATTGGAACGGCGCAGAGGAGGAAAGTAAGACACATATCTTACTCGGCCATATTAGCACGTTCCGCAAGGACGTGGAATGCCTGTAACAAGTCCCCCCCCTCCCGCCCAGGCAGCATCTGTGATAAGATGCTGGGAGTGGGGGAACTGTATGAATATGCACCGCACTGTAATGATTGTATATTCTGCTTGCCTGTGCAATCGGCAGCTATGAGCAGGTTAGATTAGTCTTACGGCATTTGATTAGTGGTGGCTGCTGAAGTTGGATAAAGCCCTAAGGCTATGTAGAAAACATGGATATATTCATTGGCTGTATCCACATTTTCCAGACAACCTTAGAGCTTTATCCAAGTTCAGCAGCCAGTGCTAAGCAAATGCGGAACGTTCGGGTTCGGACCGACTCAAACCCGAACCCGGTTCGCTCATCTCTAATACTAACGTAAAGTAAATTTGCTATCAATATAGCCTTCATACATGATTACTACAACTTTATCAGGTTTACGTCTTAGAGTTGTGCACCGAATACTTTGCCATTTGGTTACATACAGTACATGAGCTTTCTTCATTATTATGAAATGCAGTACTTAGGTCTGTTCAGATACTTTTACCATAAAATGTATTTACAAGTTTACTCAACTTTTCATTCACATTTATTGCATGCCATATATAAGCTACATTTTAGCACCAGGGTGCAGGAGTTAAAAACAAGAAAAAAAGAACGGTGCAAGGTTTATTACTTTTCTCTCATGTGTTGCTTCCTATAGAAGAGCATTCCATAGTCTTTTTTTAAAATGGTCTAGATTACATTTCTTCATTAGGAAAGCTTTATGCTCCTTTTTCCACTTATCCTCTGTGTCCAGGACCAGCATCCCTCTGGCATATCTCCCATGAAGTTCCACACTCACCGCGCATGTCATATATTCTGTGATGATATTCTCCTCAATTGCTGCAGCCATAGCGTATGAGTCATATGAGACAAAATACTGTTTCTGAGGCCACTTTGCAGTGATCTTTTTCATAAATCTGGCCTTCTCTGTGTCCTGATTTACCCAGTCTTTGAAATACTCCTAAAAGAAACAGATTTTTCAGGTATTATAAAAGTCTCTGGCCACCTATCTTGATTTTAGCGCAGTAGAGTCACTTTTTTTTTTTTTACAAAACTGCAGCAAAAACAAGTAATTTGTTTTACAAGTAATTCTGCATTGTTACCAACCAATGTAAATGTAACCTACTAGTAGCCACCCCACCGCTTTAGTAGTCAGCCACAGTTCCCAAGCCTGTCTCTTAGTATTCATGTAATCTACTGAGGTAACCGTGTGGTATGTGATCCATTATTCCAGCCTCAGCGTCATACTGCTGCCAGAGCTGCTTTGCAGGAAGGCAAGCATCCTTTAACGGATGCTGCATGATAGATAATGGAGGTCCCTGCAGAGTCTACAGTATTACAGTAAGCATAACTAACTGAGAACAAAGACAGAGTCCCAAACTAGTCTGCAGCAACCAGACTAAAAAGAAAGTGGACCTAGTAAACCGGGAAATACAATTTAGCGCTAGTCAGCATGATGGATGTAAATAAGGCAAGTGGGAGGAGCAACATAATTTACCAGAAAAATGATAGTACCACAGCAGCTGATAGCTTAAGATATTGAGACATTGTATTATCCAAGTTCATTTACTATGTTGTTGGATCACTGTCAAGAGAGGCTACAGATAGCAGCCAGACTGTGTCATGTGGCCGCACACTTAAAAGTGGAAAGAGGCTGGAAGAATATTGATGCTCTGAATAGCAAGGCCGAGCTAAAATTATATATATATAGTTTTGGTGTGTCCTAAACGACATTCATGGACATACAGCATTCAGTGCCTGTCATTAGACAGAAGCATACACACCAATTTTGTTCCAGTAGCCCATAAAGGACAATACCACAGACTCCCAAATGGTGTTACTAGAAGAGTTAATAGAAGAATCAAATCATAGTTGTAAAAAGATGAAGTAGTGTCTCAGAAATCAGATTTAGAGGACCTCGAGCTTCTGGAAGACAAGCTGATGGAAGAGATTAAAGGCCCTATTATACAAAGCAATTATCGGCTATTACGACCAATAATTGCTGTATGTAATAAAAGGCAATGATCAGCCGACATGCACACGCTATCTTCTATGATCGCCTGGGTAGCTCCCAGCACCCCTTTTCCTCCCCATTACCTGCTCACTGTCAGCCCATGTAATTGTGCAGGCAGGGAGCGCTGACCTGACAGGTAGGCGCACGTTTTGTCCTGCTGATCGCCCTGTGTAATAGGGGCTTAAGAGGCCAGGTAGAAGATTATACTAGGAGCCTGGTCAAGAAAGTCAATTTTTATAAATGTCGCCTTGTGACCTCCCACCAAGGGGATTTAAACTAGAAACAGCCTCACGTTGAGGTTGAAGCAGAATTGGTGCTAAAAGCACCTGGCAGGAAAAAGCCTAGTGGTGGTGGAGTTTGAAATGGGGCTGTCCTGTGTAATGGACATCAGGTTCCAAGTGACTGCTGGTTGCCAATTCAATCTTTAAAATCCACTTTCCACCCTTGCTATGTGTGAAGATAGTACAGCTTGGATGTACCTTTAAGGTGGAGAACAGTTCACCCCTCCCCACTGTAGAAGTTATGCAAGTGAATAATTTAGTATGGGTCCAAGAAATGTACTAGAAAGGAGTAATGGAGGTGGAGTGTGTAATGGACATTTTCTAAGGGTTAAATGAATTCAGGGAATTAAATGGACCTATGGTGCATAAGTTAACGCCCTAAGGCTTTGTTTACAAAACGTTCTATTGTAATAAACGGAATACGCTCCGGCCAGGATTCCATCCGGCTGCAAGAAAAACTTTCTGCAGCTGCTGTTTATTGAATAGTGGCCGCAGCGAACCTGCCAGTTCACACAATGGAGCATGCGGCTCCAGCCGCACGCTCCATTGTGTGTAGCGGTGAATTCAGATGCAGGCGCATAGCAGAAATGAAGATCATCCGGCCGGTATGATCTTCAGTAACATCGGCCATTCTGTGATCCGGCCAGGTCATAAAGGCACCATTACCCTTACAGTATGTAAGTATAGAAACTAAAAGGGGGGGGGGGATCTCAAGGTAAAACCTGAAGCATTTGAGGACCTGTAAGGACAACATGAAAATATGTTGGAGCCCAAACCTACAACAGCTACCACCAGAGCTCACATTTTTGCATAAAAACTGCTGGGCAATACCCTGAGAATGGCCAGGACCATTGAAGAGAAAAGTTGTCAGTGACACCTATATGAGAGAAAGACAGACACTAAGGAAGCTGCCTAATCTCAGGTACAGCACTCATGATGGCTTATAGAGAACTCTTAGCAGATTCATCCTACTACGGTAAGGCAAGTTAATGCTGCCAGATTCTAGGGTTTGTCAGCTGGTATTTAACATTACAGCACAATGTGCCACAAAATCAATACCGTGGTAAGAAAGTTTTCACGGGTGAACTCCAGAGCAGCAATAAACGTAGGACAGGTGAACTCATTTGTAACAATATAAGCAGCTTCTGGATCCATGTAGAAGTTAAATTCAGCACAGACTGTTCTGTTCCCTCTACCTGAAACATAAAAAGAGCATTTTACATAAAATATCATTTAACTACAAACAGATTTGGCACACCAGCCCCTTTAATCAGCATACTAGCTTCTATTTAAAGGGGTTATCCAGCCAAAATCTTTTTTCTTTAAAATCAACTGGTTTCAGAAAGTTAAACAGATTTGTAATTTACTTATATTTAAAAATCTGAAGCAACTTATGAGCTGCTGTATGTCCTGCAGGAAATTGTTTTTTTTCTGTCTGACACAGTGCTCTCTGCTGACATCTCTGGCCGAGACAGGAACTGTCCAAAGCAGCAGCAAATTCCCATAGAAAACTTCTGCTCTTTGACAGTTCCTGTCTCAGACAGAGATGTCAGCAGAGAGCACTGTGTCAGCCTGAAAAGAAAACACTTTCTGCAGGACATGCAGCAGCTGATAAATATGGGAAATTGCGAGATTTTTAAATGGAAGTAAACTACAAATCTTTATAACTTTCTGAAACCAGCTGATTTCAAAGGAAAATGTTTTCACTGGATAACCCCTTTAAATGCTATGGGCACCATTACACTGATTTGTCTTTATTGTTTATTTGCCTTTTTAATGCAAGATTAAGCGACTTTTCAAATTGTCTTAAAATAGTATTTTAAAGTATTAAATTTCCAACTATAATTTTTGAGAAACTCGTGTACATAGCTAGCTGTGACGCTGCTTCAGGGCAGGCATTGTTTGCAGAGACATGAAGCTCTCGGCCATGTACTGAGAAGTGCCCCACTGTTAATGATTTATAAGCTTTGGTGGAAGATCTGGGTATTTCAGGGCATAGCAGGATGCCCGCAGCATACCTCTATATTGGTTAAAGGAGTTTTATAAGCTAGAGGATTTGGGGAATAGTAAAAGGCTGGGATCAAATACATTGCCAAGTCACACAAGGTCAGAATCTTAAATCCATAAATTGTTTACAAACCTACAGTTATGCCATGCCTATTTTATTAATAAAAAGCAAATAAAGACATACAAGAATATGGGCTCTGTTTAAAAGTCAGGGGGGGATGTGAGGCGTATAAAAGAATCCTAATGGAGAGACATACTTGCAATTCGCAGTTTTATCCTTAAAGGGTTACTCTGCTAAGGTAACATACATGTTGAATTATCCACCCTCCTAGGGACCAACAATTTGTGCCATACTTGTTACTATCTTACCCTATTTCTAAGCTTACAGATGTCTGTCTACAACAGAAAGCAGCAAGTTGTCTGTCTACAGCAGAACCCCCTCTCTTTTGAGATGGCTGATGGCATGTTGTGGAGATTTTAAAAACTATTTTGATAGCTCAGAAGTGGGCCGCTATTAAAAAGGTGAAGGGGTTGTCTATGTATACAAGATGGGGGATACCGTGCAGGTTTGAGGATATAGTCTGACAGTCATTACACCGACTCCTCAGCAGCCATCTCATTATCCCCACCAGCAGAAGGATAATAATGAAAGATAACACCTTTATTATAAAGCTGGAGGCAAACCGCACAGAATCCGCCACTCTTAATACAGAAAATAAAAAGTCAGAAAATGAAACTGAAATTTCTAATATACAAATACTCCTTTGCAAAAATAACACTTCCTTACCTTAAGGGCTTGGATCCCACTAGTTAATACAAATGTACCTTTATATAGGTTGCTCTATCTGAGTAGGAAGTGCTCTCTAAGTCCCCTCTAAAAAGTTATGGTCCCTATGGACTGCCCATACGGACACTGCGGAGAACCCCCTCTGTGGTATGTCAGGGGTGCTGATTATGCTTTTTGTGAAGGAGGGGATATCTGTGTGAATGTGGTATGCAAATTTTTGATTGGGAAAAAAAAAAAAAAAAAAAAAATACATTTCAGTATCTGGTTTATAAATGTGTATACATTCTTGTTTTTCTGTCAGCTCAGTAGCTCATATAGAGCTGCATACACCTTCAGTTAGTTCATACTAAGCTAACCGTACCCTTTTTTAATGTGATGGCTATTTATTAAACTGAAGAGTTGGGGGTAGCAGTGCTATTTGCCCTGTAAAATGTGGCAGAATGTGTGACAGATTGTGTATGCATTAGGCTGGCACAACCTCTCTGTCCCTCCTCATCATTAGGAATGCTCCAGGCAGATTGTCTCCTATTCATCACCTGTGAGCTGTGTAAATACTTAACATGGGCTGGATTGTTAAGGCACCTGTGCAATGTTCAGACAGGAGAAAATGTTCCAGTGGCATTCCTAATGATGAAGAGGGTGGGGAGGAGGGACGGTGATGCAAAGTTAGGGCACAGATATAACTGCATCACCTGCCGAACGGACCCCAGGACAGATCTTTGATTAAAAGCAGCTATCTGGTAAATGCCCAAGATGTGGCGTAAGACGGGGCGGCTTTGGACATATGATGTGCTCATGTGGCGCTCTAAGTACATTTTGGGAACTGATACATAAAAAAATTATGGATAAGATCGAGAAAGTTTGAATTAGGCCCAGTAATGGCCATTTTAGGAGATTTTTCATCTGTACAATGTAAGAGGAATAGTAGGAGAATAATTCAGAGAATGTTATGCTATGCAAGGTTGGTGATTGTGAGGAAATGGTTAGCACCTGAGGCTCCTAATATAAAAAAACTGGGAGAATTGTATAGAAAAATTTGAAAGATGTCAGTAATTTATTCGTCTTACCTTACCTTCGCAGGGGTAGGGGGGAGGTAATGAGGGTGTTCTTTTTTTTCATATTAAAGATGTGTAAAGATTAAGTCTTATGTTGGGGGGGGAGGGGAATAATATTGTGGCAATGTAAAGGTTTCATATTTATGTGAACATGTTAAATTTATATATGTTTTGTATGTTTTTCTTGTTGGAAAATAAAAATTTATATATTAAAAAAAGAAAAAAAAAGCAGCTATCCGAAGGTACAACTGGTTTGGGGGGCATTTGGTCAGATTGTGGGTACAGAGTCGCTTTAAGGTCATCCGTTTTTGCATTCCTTTTTTTATTAGTTTTTTTTCCATAAAACGTATATGTTAAATGGACTGCAAAAATGTTGTGGCGACCCAGCGTTAAAGGGGTAGTGCGGCGTTAAAGAATTATTGACAGAATAACACACATTACAAAGTTATACAACTTTGTAATGTATGTTATGTCTGTAAATGGCCCCCTTCCCCGTGTCCCACCACCCCCACCCGTGTACCCGGAAGTGTGGTGCGCTATACATACCTGTCACGTGCCGACTCGTCTCCGATCTTCAGTCTGCGATGTCGTCTTCGGACGGCCTGGCCGAATCCCTCCGAGCGTCCTGAGTGCCGGCCGCCCTCTTCAGCGTCATCGGCTGCTCTGCCACGATTGGCTGAGCATAACTGTGCTCAGCCAATCGCGGCTGAGCAGCCAATGACGCTGAAGAGGGCGGACGACACTCAGGACGCTCGGAGGGATTCGGCCCGGCCTTCTGAAGACGAAGTCGCAGACTGAAGATCGGAGACGAGTCGGCACGTGACAGGTATGTATAGCGCACCACACTTCCGGGTACACGGGTGGGGGTGGTGGGACACGGGGAAGGGGGCCATTTACAGACATAACATACATTACAAAGTTGTATAACTTTGTAATGTGTGTTATTCTGTCAATAATTCTTTATCGCTGCACTACCCCTTTAATCATTCTCAAGTCTTCCAGTGTAAACACTTATTGTTCACAGTATATATACACACATACCCATGAATGCAACTACAGTCATATTTACAATCATAATTATGATCATATTAAAAAATTTTCATAGCAAAATTTAAGTTGTTCCTTAAACAAGCGCTTAAGCAACTTATCTGTATGTGTAAAAGGACCCTAAGGGTCCTTTTACACACAGATATCTGACTAATTTATCTGACAGATTTTTGAAGACAAAGTCAGGAATAGACTATTAACAGAGAACATCATAAAGAAAGATTCCTGGCTTTGATTTAAAAAAATCTGTCAGATATCGGTGTGTGTGCAAAAGGACCCTTAGTCAGTGAAATTGCTTACCTTCGGTGTTTCCTCCCATTATGAACAGTTTATTCAGCTTCTTTGGAAGGTTTGGATCTATTTTGACAGCCAGGGCCAGATTAGTCAGGGGTCCCAACGCTACCAGGTTTATCTTAATATATTAGAAGAGGGAAAAAATAAATTTCTGCCATATGAAGTTGTAAACCACAAAGCATTGCTCATGTTACTCCAGCCATGCATATTTAGTAGATTAAGGCTATGTTCACACACAGTATTTTTGCTCAGTATTTTGGTCCTCATATTGCAACTAAAACCAGAAGTGGATTGAAAACACAGAAATGCTATGTTGAAATTTAGTGGATGGCTGTTATTTAATGTCAAATAATTGGCGTTAATTTAAAACATCGGCTGTTATTATGAAATAACGGACATTATTTGTCATAAAATGACGGCCATCCACTTAATTTCAACAGTGTGTGAACATAGCCTGTGTTTTCACTCCACTCCTGGTTTTGGTTGCAATATGAGGACCAAAATACTGAGTAAAAATACTGTGTGTGAACCCAGCCTAAGGCTATGTGCACACACCGGGTCACAGAACGGCCAGTCTCAGAAAAGATCATCCCAGCCAGTACTGCAGTACCAGATGGATGATCTTTAGTGCCACAGAGTTCTGATGCAGGTGCATCCCTGCGCGCCCGCATCAGAACTCCCCACTGCACACCATGGAGCGTGCGGCTATTGTGTGCACTTACAGGGTTTTCTGCAGGCCGCAGGTTTTCTGCGGCCGGTGCCCCTAGGGATCCCAGCCAGAGTGTATACCCTGTGTATACACTCCGGCCATGATTCCCTTGGCCTGCAGCACAACGTAGGTTCTGTACCAATCACAACCGTTGAAACAATGGCTGTGATTAGTATGGAACTTATGTTGTGTGAACATGGCCTAAGACTGGATACTTGTGATTGACCTGATGAACCTAAACTGATCTAATGTTCACTCCAATGGGTTGAAGACTTTTGTTCTCATAACGGTGACACCTGATGTTGCAACATCAATTCTTTGGGTGGATAGTGTAATCCGCCGGCAAATATCATTGAGTCTATAGAAGGGGCGGGACTTCAAGCGGAGGCTGCTCAGTGGAAACCGCTTGAGGTCTCTGCGCGGATTCCGCAGTGTGAACGTACCCTTAGGGTGGTGAATAATAATATTTATAATAATATTTATTTGTATAGCGCCAACAGATTCCGCAGCGAGTCCCTTCCATAAAAAGGTTACTGATGCACTGCCTTTGCCAGGTGCTGTAAAAGCAGAAAGTAAAGAAACAGCAGCAGCATCACAGCTACATACAGCATTAACTACACAATGGGCAGCTGTCCTGAGATTTCTAAATGGTCAAATAGTAAAGCCTTGATTTATTCAGGAACCATGTGGAACTTCCTTAGTAGGCAGACTGGGTCACTTTGCAGGTCCACAACCAGGGCCGGACTGGGACTTAAAATCAGCCCTGGCAATCAAACCCCAGCAGCCCACATACTGCTTCAATTCTGCTTTATTTAGCCATGTCCCCACTACTCCCTTATACATGTGAACCCCACCATCAGCACCTAAAAATAATGATATAACATAATCTGCTGCGGATTTGATGCAGCATATTTATGCATTCATTTCAACTGATTAAATCAGAAGCATCAAATCTGCATTGGATTAGGTATGAACGTGCCCTTAAAGGGAACCTGTGGGGTCTATACCAGGTACACAGCTGTAGATCCCAGCGTACAGATCAGGGACTGGATCTTTAGTCCATTGTAAACCTCTATAATCATTCTTTTCATTACCAGCTGAAGTGTCAGAGAGGTGGAGCCACAGCAGCACCTTCTGCCCCGCCCCTGCCTGCTCTGACTGATGGACCTATAGGGTGCTGCTGCTGCGGCTGCTGTTGTGAAACTTTAGTTGGAAATGAAAAGGACAATTATATAAGTTTACACTGGACTAAAGGTCCTGTCAGTGATATCTCCCTCACTCCTGTCTGCTGAGATCTACAGCCCTAGACCTGGTACAGACCTCACAGATTCCCTTTATAGGAGAAAAACATGGCCACCTTCTTCCAGAAACAGCGCCACACTCTTCTTCAGTTTGTGTGAGGTATTGCAGCTCAGTTCCATTGAAGTGAATGGAGCCAAGTTGTAAAACCATACACAGTCTGAGGACAGGGTGGTGCTGTTTTTGGACAAAAGTTACTATATTTTTTAAATCCCTTTTATCCTCACTAAATCTGCACTCCATATAATGGCGGTATAAGTAGTAAGGTTTAATTATCATAATGTGTCTGCTGGTTGTGATCTCATGTGTAATCAAAGCTACATAATAAGCTGCTAGATAGATATTTCCTACTGGATATCTATCTATCTATCTATCTATCTATCTATCTATCTAAGTAGGGCCCCAGGACAAATTTTAGCATATATAATGGTAACATAGGTAAGAATTTCCTGTGCATGATAATACTGTCATAGTTAATAACACCAGTAAGCAAATATTATCCCCATACTGTACACATTACTGCCACACTGTTACTAAGCAAACCCACCAATATTCCAATACTACCAGTATATAAGTAACAAATAATATCACCTCACCATGAGCCATTACCACCACATAATGACTAATACCGCTACACTGTGACTGAATATAATCCACTATATAAAACACTAATATTACCAATAATACGAGTAATACCATCACACCATGCCCACTACTCTCACCATACAGTGACTGGATAATACCACTATACCATCACACCATGCCCACTACTCTCACCATACAGTGACTGGACAATACCACTATACCATCACACCATGCCCACTACCCTCACCATACAGTGACTGGACAATACCACTATACCATCACACCATGCCCACTACCCTCACCATACAGTGACTGGACAATACCACTATACCATCACACCATGCCCACTACCCTCAACATACAGTGACTGGACAATACCACTATACCATCACACCATGCCCACTACCCTCACCATACAGTGACTGGACAATACCACTATACCATCACACAATGCCCACTACCCTAAGCATACAGTGACTGGATAATACCACTATACAGGCACCAAATAACAGCCACTATATAAAGACCAATATTCTCCCAGAACACGGGTGTCACACTCTGTCCCTCCAGCTGTTACAGAACTACAAATCCCATCATGGCTGGACAGCTAAAGCATGATGAGAATTGTAGTTTTGCAACACCTGGAGGGCCGAAGTGTGACACCCCTGATACTGAGGCAGATCCCAGCTGTATAAATGTTCTGAAGACCTTATAAGGGACCATTTACACAGAAAGATTATCTGCCAAAGATTTGAAGCCAAAGCCAAAAACAGACTATAAACAGACATCAGGTCATAAAGGAAAGCCTGAGATTTTTCCTCTTTTTAAATCCATTCTTGGCTTTGGCTTCAAATCTTTGGCAGATAATCTGTCAGATAATCTTTCTGTGTAAACGGACCCTCAGTGATTATAGTGCAATTACATCCTGTCACTCACAGTAGGCGTCTTCTCTGCATGAAGAGACGTCCACTTTTCCTTTTCTTCTCCATCTGGCTCCGGCCATCATGAAGGCTTCTCTGGCCAGGACTCCTCTCCACGGGATCTGTCAGACAGACATTTTAGGCTTCTTGCTCCAGCAACATCCTCATCTATACATCCCCCAATATAGAATAGCCCCCCCCCTGCATCCCCCAATATAGAATAGCCCCCCTGCTGTACATCCCCCATATAGAATAGCCCCCCCCACGGTACTTCCCCCCATATAGAATAGGCCCCTCTGCATCCCCGCATATAGAATAGCCCCCCTGTGCATTTCCCCATATAGAATAACCCCCCCTGCATCCCACCATATAGAATAGCCCCCTGCATCCCTCCATATAGAATAACCCCCCCTGCATCCCACCATATAGAATAGCCCCCCCTGCATCCCCCCATATAGAATAGCCCCCCCTGTCCATCCCCCATATAGAATAGCCCCCCTGCATCCCCTCATATAGAATAGCCCCCTCCTGTACATCCCCCCCATATAAAATAGCCCCCCTGTACATTCCCCCATATAGAATAGCTCCCCCGTGCATCCCCCCATATAGAATAGCCCCCCTCCTGCATACCCCATATAGAATAGCCCCCTCCTGTACATTACCCCCATATAAAATAGCCCCCCCTGCATCCCCCCATATAGAATAGCCCCCCCTGCATCCCCCCCATATAGAATAGCCCCCCTGCATCCTCCTCCCATATAGAATAGCCCCCTGCATCCCCCTCCCATATAGAATAGCCCCCCCCTGTCCATCCCCCTCCCATATAGAATAGCCCCCTGCATCCCCCTCCAATATAGAATAGCCCCCCCTGTCCATCCCCCTCCCATATAGAATAGCCCCCTGCATCCCCCCATATAGAATAGCCCCCTGCATCCCCCTCCAATATAGAATAGCCCCCCCTGTCCATCCCCCTCCCATATAGAATAGCCCCCTGCATCCCCCTCCAATATAGAATAGCCCCCCCTGTCCATCCCCCTCCCATATAGAATAGCCCCCTGCATCCCCCCATATAGAATAGCCCCCCTGCATCCCCCTCCAATATAGAATAGCCCCCTGCATCCCCCTCCCATATAGAATAGCCCCCTGCATCCCCCTCCAATATAGAATAGCCCCCCCTGTCCATCCCCCTCCAATATAGAATAGCCCCCCCCTGTCCATCCCCCTCCCATATAGAATAGCCCCCTGCATCCCCCTCCAATATAGAATAGCCCCCCCTGTCCATCCCCCTCCCATATAGAATAGCCCCCTGCATCCCCCCATTTAGAATAGCCCCCTGCATCCCCCTCCAATATAGAATAGCCCCCCCCTGTCCATCCCCCTCCCATATAGAATAGCCCCCTGCATCCCCCTCCAATATAGAATAGCCCCCCCTGTCCATCCCCCTCCCATATAGAATAGCCCCCTGCATCCCCCCCATATAGAATAGCCCCCCTGCATCCCCCTCCAATATAGAATAGCCCCCTGCATCCCCCTCCCATATAGAATAGCCCCCTGCATCCCCCTCCCATATAGAATAGCCCCCTGCATCCCCCTCCAATATAGAATAGCCCCCTGCATCCCCCTCCAATATAGAATAGCCCCCCCTGTCCATCCCCCTCCCATATAGAATAGCCCCCTGCATCCCCCCATATAGAATAGCCCCCCTGCATCCTCCTCCCATATAGAATAGCCCCCTGCATCCCCCTCCAATATAGAATAGCCCCCTGCATCCCCCTCCCATATAGAATAGCCCCCTGCATCCCCCTCCAATATAGAATAGCCCCCCCTGTCCATCCCCCTCCCATATAGAATAGCCCCCTGCATCCCCCCATATAGAATAGCCCCCCTGCATCCTCCTCCCATATAGAATAGCCCCCTGCATCCCCCTCCAATATAGAATAGCCCCCCCCTGTCCATCCCCCTCCCATATAGAATAGCCCCCTGCATCCCCCTCCAATATAGAATAGCCCCCCCTGCATCCCCCTCCCATATAGAATAGCCCCCCTGCATCCCCCTCCCATATAGAATAGCCCCCCTGCATCCCCCTCCAATATAGAATAGCCCCCCCCTGCATCCCCCTCCCATATAGAATAGCCCCCCTGCATCCCCCTCCCATATAGAATAGCCCCCCCTGTCCATCCCCCTCCCATATAGAATAGCCCCCCTGCATCCCCCCCCCCATATAGAATAGCCCCCCTGCATCCCCCTCCCATATAGAATAGCCCCCCCTGCATCCCCCTCCCATATAGAATAGCCCCCCTGCATCCCCCCCCCCATATAGAATAGCCCCCCTGCATCCCCCCCCATATAGAATAGCCCCCCTGCATCCCCCTCCCATATAGAATAGCCCCCCCTGCATCCCCCCCCCATATAGAATAGCCCCCCTGCATCCCCCTCCCATATAGAATAGCCCCCCCGTCCATCACCCATATAGAATAGCCCCCTGCATCCCCCTCCCATATAGAATAGCCCCCCCCGTCCATCACCCATATAGAATAGCCCCCTGCATTCCCCTCCCATATAGAATAGCCCCCTCTGTCCATCCCCCAGTATAGAATAGCCCCCTGCATCCCCCTCCAATATAGAACAGCCCCCCCCATGGCCAGCCACATATGAAGGGGTTAAAAAACAAAAAAAAACAAACAAACATTCTCACCTCACCTCGTTCCCAGCAGCTTCTTCCTCGGCTGGATCTTCCGTCCACGGCGGCGGCGGCTCTCCTCTCTCTTCTCCAGGTCCTCAGCGGCGCGTCAGGGAAGTGACGTCACCGCTGGGGGCCTGGTGGAGGTGGCTGCAGACGTGCCTGCGCGCGGCACGTCTGCGGCTCTCGGCACTTGGGGGAAGACACACCACCGCAACCCCTCTCCCGCCACCGCAGCCCTCTCATCTGGACCCGGCTGGCCCGCTCCTGATGTGCTCCGCCAATCAACGAGGGGCCGCTGCGGCCCCACGTTGATTGGATTGGAGGAGCACGTCAGGAGCGGGCCGCAGCGGTGAGTTTTTTTATTTATTTATTTTTTTCATTATGCGGCCCACGGACTGGTAATCTGGCCAGCCCAGCGGGCATTTGCCCGCCTTGCCAGATTACCAGTCCGGGCCTGTCCACAACCCATGCTCTCTCCCTGTCTCTCTCCTGTACAGAGCACATACTAAACCCCGCTCAGTAGGGTTTCTATAGGATGATGGACTCTTGTCTTTTTTCAACCTTGTTAACTATGTTACTATGTTGCTTATATTCTGTCCTAATCTAGCTGTTACCGGAGACTGATTCTCCCTAACAACAGGCAGTGAAAGGCAGGTTCCAGGTAAAGGCTTTAGTGGGCATGGATATTGCTTTACTGTGGTAAGGATTAATAGTGAATTATCGTAAATTATAATTGTGTTAAGAATCACATAGCCCTAATAAAAAAAGGAGATGCCTAAAATATTGGAACCCAAGTTATACTACACTAGAGGCCAGGTGAACAGCTTGAGTCCAAAATCTTATGACTCAGTATAAATGCATTGTCATGGTTATCCCTGTCCATAAGCCCCCTTTAGGGCACATGGATGTCATTGATTGGTTCTCCTGCTATAAGCCAGTCATGAATGTCCCACTCAGTGAGACCTTGTATAACATTTGTAAATTAAATTTTAATTGGTGCCAATGTAATATAAAATTTTCTCTGCAGCGGATCTCAATAATAATAATAATAATAATAATAATAATAATAATAATAATAAAAAGGTTGTTCTGATAGGACAACCCCTATTGGGTACTATTGTAATTATAACACATACTGTACATTTACAGAACCTAACTTACTTGACCCTCAAACTGATTGATGATTCTTATAAGTGCATGCACAGCATCTTCCTTCTGTAAGTGTTCTAGTCCTGGGCCCTTTGCATCTTCTGCATCTCCCAAACCATCACCACCAAAATGAGAAAATTTAGGATTGATCTCTCCCAAGAGTGAATTAGATGCACCACGAAACACTGGGATCTGATAATAAATCATCAAATTTAATCAATAAATCATCAAATATTATTTTAAGCTTCCAAACACAACTTTACATTAATCTGTCATTTCAAACATATGGGGTAATTTACTAAGCATTCATGTGTATAAAAAAAAAAAAAAAAAAGTTAAAGAATTATTTTGAATGATTACTGTGGGACCTGGTGTCCTCATGATAACCCAGAACCCTGGGGTGTGAATTACTGTCAGGGGGCAGAGGCAAAGAAGCTATTTTCATAGGAAGTCTGTAATAAGTGGCGCTTATTGTAATTTATACTTTTAACCTATGAGCCTAATCAATAATTAACATTTGCTTTCAGCCAAGTGTAATATTACCTCCATTCTATTACACACTTGAAGAACTCGCAGGACATTCCTACAGACATGATCAATAGTTGTGTTCCCGAAGCAGCAAGTTATTCCAAGAACTTCAGCCTCCGGTGCTGCCAGGGCCATCATCAAAGCCTGAGCATCATCCACACCACAGTCCACATCTACCAGCAGCAGTTTCTTTGCCATTCTTCTGTAAAAAGGACAATATCAGATAACAGGTAATTGTAGATGTCCTTAAAAGCAGTGCAACTCCATATTACAGTATCTCTCATAATAGATGACTCACAATGTAAACTACTGTGCCTACAGCAACAAAGTCAACAAAGGTGGAACGCTGCTAGCTAAGTATTGTTGCTGCAATGGTAAGCAGATCATGTGCTTTTCTAATTGTCAGCAGTAAGGAAAATAGATAGGCTTCCAATAAGGGATTATAAAGAGTTAACACAAAAAGTACAAGTACATAAAGGAGTGTCTATGCTTGGGTTAGAAAAATATGTAATCATAGTATGATGAAAGAGTGTGCAGCAATGTAATATCTGCATGCTGGTGGTGTATGGAAACATGTAGTGCAGTGATTTTCAACCTTTTTTGAGCCACGGCACACTTTTTATACTTAAAAAATCCCAGGGCACACCACCAACCAAAATGGCACAAAATGACATTTTATACATATAGTTAATAATATAGATTCTAAATGTATTTATACTCACTCAGTGTGAAACCTGGGCCTGTTTTCTTCTCTCCCATGCTTCTCTCCTGTGCTTCTCTCCCCCCTACTTCTCACCTGTGCTTCTCTCCACCATACTTCTCCCCCCTAATTCTCACCTGTGCTTCTCTCCACCATACTTCTCCCCCCTACTTCTCACCTGTGCTTCTCTCCCCCATGCTTCTCTCCTGTGCTTCTCTCCTGTGCTTCTCTCCACCAAACTTCTCTCCCCCCTGCTTCTCTCCCCCATCCCCATGTTTCTCTCCCCCGCTTCTCCCCCACCCCCAGGTTTCTCTCCCCCATTGTTTTCTCCTGTTTCATAGGGGCACCATAGTTTGGGGAACTTTCCCCACGGCACACCCGACCATGTGTCGCGGCACACTGGTTGAAAATCACTGATGTAGTGGCTAAAAATGATTAATTACTATATTTCTGCTAATATAGCAGAGACCCCACTACTACGTGTCCAGTCTAGAAAACCCACTGTATGAGCACAGAAGCACACATTTTCTTTTCTAAGAGTGCCTTTAAGCAGAGAGATTTATCTGACAGATTTTTTAAGCCAAAGCCAGGAATGGATTTGGAAAGAGGATAGATCCCAGGCTTTCCTTTATGTCCTGTTCCCTGTTTATAGTCTGTTCCTGGCTTTGGCTTCAAAGATCTGTCAGAAAAATCTCTCTGTGTAAACGCACCATTACAAGAGTTTTTAAAAAAATGGCTGGGAGATATCAGCTGGCTCATTAGCACAAACCTGCTGACAATTTCCCTTTAACCTCATTTCTTTCAATAGAGCTGACATGCAATACCAGACACAACCCACCCTTTCTTCTAGAAGTGAATGTCCAGGATTACTACAACTAGTGGTTTCTGTTGGGTTAACCTCTTCCCCTATCAGAGATTTTGGGCAAATTTGTAACTAGAGATGAATGAAGTGTGCTTTCTTAAAGTGACTGTACCACCAGGCCCAGGCTGAAGCACTGGAGGCGGGCCCACCAACCCTTAGTGGGAAGAAACCATAGCCCCTCTATGATAGGGTTCCATTGATTCTAATGGAGTCACGTCATGGAGGGGCTGGGGTTTCTTCCCACTGGGGGTGGGTCGGCCTGCCTCCAGTGCTTCAGCCTGGGCCTGGTGGTACAGTCACTTTAAAGGGGTTATCCGGCGCTACAAAAACATGCCCACTTTCCCCCTACTGTTGTCTCCAGTTTGGATGGGGTTTTGAAATTCAGTTCCATTGAAGTAAATGGAGCTTGATTGCAAACCGCACCTGAACTGGAGACAACAGTAGGGGAAAAGTGGCCATGTTTTTGTAGCGCTGGATAACCCCTTTAAGATTTGTACAATGCAGTTTGCTCAGCTTTTGAATCCCCATGTCTTTCAGCTCAGTGGACAAGGGGGAGACAGCCCGAAGATCACCTGGAAAACATGGACACAGCCATAGGCTATGTTCACACACTCGGTATTTTGCAACCCAAACCAGGAATGGATTGATAACACAGAAAGGCAATGTTCCAACCCTGTTGAAATTTAGTAGATGGCTGCCATTTAATGGCAAATAACAAGCATTATTTCGAAACATTTCTTTCTAATATTAAGCACCCCTTTAAGAGACTTTTGGATTTTCTCTTTTTGAAGGTGTGTGCCTGGCTGGCTTTAAAGTGTGCCTGTCTCAGTTGTATAACTTGGTAATCACTGTCTACCAGAGAACATACAGGTACATATATTAGTCAGAGCTGAGCCAGTGTGTGTGTTTAGATCAACTTGCAACAAGAAGAAAAGTATTACAAGTTGTAAGACATTGCTTGGGTAGGACTTTCACATTATACCTAAATGAAATCTCTTTCACATGGTGCGATGAGCTTGTGTATTCTCAGATAGAAGATCTGACCAGCTGGTAACTAAAGCTGAGAATTCCTATGCTACACAGGAGGGGTTTTTGCATTTGCAGGAGTAACTTACCCCTGGTGTTTATGCGCCCTTGTAATATAAGCAGCATGCCAGAAGTAGTTTTCCTTGTTTACAAGGCAAACCTCTATTTGCAATCAGTGAACCTAGAGCACCTCCTAGTGGTAAGTTTTCTGTACTGACACATTATTCACTGAATAAAGGGGTGGGAGCCATAATATAGAACATTATACATATCTTACATAAAAAAAAGTGTTTTAGAATCGGCATTTTTTCACCTAAACCTTAGAATGAAGACTAAAAAAAAAAAAAAAAAAATTATAGATTCTGGGTCTTGGACCTGCTCTTGGTTATAAACTACAGTAGTGTTGCTATAGTTTCAGCAGTCATGTCTGCAACCAGGACTCAGAGGTCCCCCTTATCACACCACTGGCATTGCCAGTCTCTAGCAGTACACCTTCATCAGGGGAGTAATTAGAAATGACTGGGTCCCATAGCAAACTTTTGATTGGGACATAGATATGCACATACAGACACATGACATAGGTGAATTTAGATTGTGAGCCCTATTGGGGACAGGGAGCAAAAGCTGGCAAAACTACGTAAAGTGCTACGGAATCTGTGTGTGCTATACAAATAAAAGCATTATTACCTTCTCCTCCTTTACAGCACTGTTCTGACATCAGAGGGGGAGCAGCAGGAAGCCTGAGCTCCTAGAGAGGAAATGAGGAGGGGTCCAGGTGAAGGGGGCCTTGCCTCTCTCCTGCCTGTCAGAGTCTCTATATAGTAAGCTAGGTGTTTATCCAGCTTACTCTATAGAGGCTGTAAGCGGCATGACAGGTAAGAGTATAGTTAGTGGCTCTAAACAGGGAGGTCGGATTTGCAGACACCCTGTGATCTCACTGTCCTGATGGTGGCCCTTCCAGGCCCCCTGATGCCCCGCAGCAGCCGCTATGGCTGCAACTGTAATAGTTATGCCACTGACCTTCATATGTTTTAAGACCAGCAGTCTATGAGAGCAGTAATGTAGAGTGGGGGAAGGGTCAGGGTTAAATAAAATTCCTAGGGGCACAGAGCTTTGCATTAAGAATATAAAGTTGGTGATGACTAGAGATGAGCGAACCTTGAGCATGCTTGAGTCTATCCGAACCTGAACTTTCGGCATTTGATTAGCGGTGGCTGCTGAACTTGGATAAAGCCCTAAGGCTATGTGGAAAACATGGATACAGTCATTGGCTGTATCAATGTTTTCCAGACAACCTTAAGGTGCGTTTACACAGAGAGATTTATCTGACAGATTTTGGAAACCAAAGCCAGGAATGGATTAGAAAAGAGGATAGATCCCAGTCTTTCCTATATGACCTGATCCCGGATTATAGTCTGTTCCTGGCTTTGGCTTCAAAGATCTGTCAGATAAATCTGTCTGTGTAAACGCACCATTAGAGCTTTATCCAAGTTCAGCAGCCCCCGCTAATCAAATACCAAACATTCGGGTTCGGATAGACTCGAACCTGAACCCGGGTTGCTTATCTATAGTGGTGACGCATACTTACCACTCAGTTTTGTACAGGAGCAGGGAATCTGGTGGTAAACAGGAGACTTTGTCTCTGTACAGATTGTGGGTACAGAGTCGCTTTAACTTAATTGGTAGTAGTTGCATAATGCCATTAGTCACATTCTCACATTTTTGCGTGGCTATTGGTGAAGAAATGGGAGCTTGGTTTCGTGTTTGTGATTGCAAATGCAGGAGCACAGCCATAAACATAAACAGACTTGTACACTGATCAATGATTAGTCATTGATCAGTGTACAAGTCTGTTTATGTTTTAAGTCATAAAAAAAGGAATCAAAAACACATTTAAATGCAACATGAAAACACAAACTTAGGTCATGTTCACACACAAAAAAATGTTTATTTTTTCTAGCTAGAAAAAAAAAACTCTAAAACAGCCTTTTATGCTTTCAAAATAGGCAGATTTTCAACATTTTAGATCATTACAATGCGTTCCATTGTTGTAAAAAGGGAAAAAAAAGTGCACACATAGATGGAAAATCAGTGTGTGAACATGGCCTAAGCTGGCCTGGTAGGCAACTGGTTCAGGAAATACACAGAAAATCCTTATAAATAATGCAATGTTTTAACCTGTCTATATTTTGGGCAGTCAACAATATGCGTATGATTTTGTAATGCAGCACCAGATACAGTCAAGTCAAATGCATTAAAAAGAATAGAACATGCAACAAGAGAACACAGCCTTAAAACAACTGCACAACACTGTAGAGCTTACAGAGCAGATGCATTATATATGCCATGCTACTTCATGAACATACAGACCTGTGTGTCCAGAAAGGATCCTCGGTAATGAGCTGGTGTATAGTGTGTGGAGATAGTAACCTTTGATCACTTCCTCATTAATTTTTATCTACAGTTTCACTATGAATTGCAGGTCACGTGATTCTAAGTTTATGCGTGTTAGACATTTACTTACCAATGTTACATAGCAGTAAGCTAATGACTACAACCTTATGAAAGTTCCTTCCTGCTTCACTGCAGTAACCTTATTAGTACAAATGACAAAGGTGGAGAGGCCGTCTGCCATAGAGATGGTGCTGTGGGTGGATCACCTTCCCAAAGCAGATTGTACATTTACTTTTAGGCACACAAAAAACAACTGCACAATAACAATCCTGTGTATCCTGCTTATATCCATATTTACATTGCTTGTGTTTATGTTTGTATGTGTTAAAACTAGAGATGAGCAAACCTTCTTCTGAACCCGAACACTCTGCGGCCAACTCCTTCAGCCACCGGTTATCAAATGAAGAACCCAAATGTGCTCAAGATGCGCTCTATGGGGTGGAATAAAACACCATCTTTATATGCATATTGGTGTTTTTCTGTCATTTTTTCTTCAGGGGGAACAGTGTGTATTATTAATATATAGATTTATTGTATGTATTATAATGAATAGCAGTGGGCATAATTAGTAATATAATGAATAGCACAGAGTACATTAAAATATTATTTCAGGTGTCATGGTGTGTGTTATAATGAATTTCAGGAGGTATTGTATAATATAATGAATTTTAGGGTGCACTGGGTCATAATATGGCCACAGTATGTAATATAAAAAATTCTAGGGGCACAATGCATTTTATAACTTCTGGTGGCACTGTATTATAAAGAATTTTCAGGAGCAAAGTGCTGTTATTTTTACACTGTTTGGTTTATGGCAGTACCACATTTGGGGGGCCACTGTGTTGAGCTGTTGCTTTAAGGGTTGAAGCATGTGCAGCAATATTGCATTCAAGGGATGGAGTAAGGTTGAGTTCACACTGAGGAATCTGCGTGGAGAAGTTCCTGCGGATTCCGTCATTTGCCCCCATTTCCACCTGTCCCATAGACTCCATTCTATGGTTGGGTGAATTCTGCCATCCACCGAAAGAATTGACGTTAATTCTGCCTGTGCATAGACGGCAAAATCTGCCTGTGCATAGAATGAAGTCTATGGCACAGGCGGAGATGCGGCTAGGGCGAGTAGTGGAATCCGTGGGAACTTCTCAGCGCAGATTTCTTAGTGTGAACCCACCTTGTCTTTAGTATATATTGGCTCGTGTGAAATTGGCTGAATTTGCTTAGTACACTAGGCCACCTTGTCTTGGTTTTGGCTCTGACACACCAGCCCATCCATTGATGCTTGCATGTATCTGCAATGTGGTCAGTACCAAACAACGGCCATGAGTCAAAGTTGGCCCACCATATAAAATACTGAAGAAATTGCATGAAAAACTACTGTCTTTTATTAAAAGGTCAATTAATTTTAATACAAAGGATAGAGAAAGGACGATGGAAAAAAAATTACCACGCGTGAACAACCCAAATTTACAGCGCAATAATGGCTGCAAATTAATGACACCAACAATATTTAGACGGCCACTGGGAAGAGCAGCCGTTATTTTATACATTGTATGAGCCAACATCCGTTGTTTCCATAGACTTCAATGGAAATTATTTTAAATTCAAATGGTGGCCGTTATTTCACAGCGTTTGAACATAGCCTTAAGGTCATGTTATACACCGAAACAGAGAGATGCATTAGACCCTGTAGTGTGCAGGACAGTACCTTTGTGTATATGTATCAATGTCTTATTAGTTCAGCATTTCCTATGGTTGTCAGGAGGATTATATTGAACTGAGTTTTCCTTATTCTTTGATTCTTCTATTGAACTAGGATGACTATAGTAATTAAAAGTCTTTTTGCTATTGTTATAACATGTGTTCTACATAGTTTATTCATCCTAATGTATGTTACCAGCATACAGGACCTCATTTCTGGAGCTAGGTGACCTGCCATCCCTCTATTTTCTGACGCTGAAATGTCATTAGGAGCCCATAGCATTAGATGCATGCAGAGTGAATTGTTAATGATCCAAACAGCAGGGAAATGGATTTCCTGTGGAAGAGTCACATGGCTTAATATTTTAATAACCTCGCACATATACTAGGTTTGGCAGGGTTCAGATATGAATTATTCTGTTTGGTAGACAGCGTTATAATATACATCCACACAGCATTATTTATGGGAATAGCACTTCATAGCGGCTCATTTTTGTCCACATTATTCAAAGCATCAATTTGATTTATGGTTGTTTGTTATTTAACTCCAGAGTAAGATTCACATTGTATTACAGTCTCCCTCTAATACATGAAGGACAATTGTCATTAAATTTATCATGTTGGATGTTTAGAGCCTAACACAGATATTGCATAATCTTTATCAATGTCAGAGCATTCAACCCTTGAGAATTTCCATTGGGTTAGAGAGACTGTTAGTGGTGAAGCAAATTTTCATTAATTCACTTAATTTTTGCTTGTAATCACAGAACCTTCCATTTACGAGTGACTTATCCTCAGGAAACATGTATATTTCTACACAGATAGATATAAATGCATAATTCTACGACAGACAATAATTTCACTCACAGTTACAAAGGGATAGAGGAAACAGAGTAATAATGATTATTACTAACACAATACAATAACCTAAAAGCCAATACACAAAGCCACTGTACAGTACAGAAGCAGGGAGTCCAGATAGCAATGAACATTCCATAGTGCACTACCCTAGTGGTACTACACAGGAGCAGGGTCAGCAAGATTCCATGCCCCTGTTCAATACTGAGCGGGGAGGGATGTGTACATGTACACATTAACATTCATGTTACGTTATTAGGAATGCAAAATTGTGCACCTCTAATAATTTTGCACCTGGGGCATCTGCCCACCCCCAGCACACCTATGCTATGCTTCTCTATGATATATAAACATATCGAAAGGACTTTAAAGGGATTCTGTCAGCACCTCAGGTAGGGCCCGGGTGCTGGCAGTCCCCTTGTGAGCATTGTAGATAATCTCGAGTTATGGCTTAGTGTTTGTGCAACACTCTCGCACGCCTCACAACTCCCTTTTCCTCCCTCTTCTTCATGAATAATCAATGCTGACTGGCCTCCTGCTTACTCAGGGTAGGTTCACACTACGGAATCCGCCTGGATAAATTCCGGTGGATTCCGTGGTTCGTACCTGTTCGTGGCAATGCGCCTATCCACCCATGCCATAGACATCATTCTATGGGTGGGCCAAAGCGCCACCGCAAATGGGTACGAGCCACGGGATCTGCCAGTATTTATCCGGGTGGATTCCGTAGTGTGAACCTACCCTCACACTGTCAGCCAGTGTCTGCTAACAGAGTTGAACCACCTAACCTGTGTTGTAGCTGTGGTTTAGGAGTAAGTCACCTGTTTAAAGACCTGCAACAGGTTTTGCTTTGGTTTGAATCCCCTGATGGAAATGAAATATAGTTGTTTATTTTTTTTCCTCATTATTGTATAATTTTTATAAGTGCAAAGAATTCCCAATTGGGTCTAAATTAGTTTTAAAATGAGTTTTTTTAATACAATGATGAGGAAAAAAAACCCTACATATATATTTTTAAAAAATGTTTCTCATCATTGTAATAAAAAATACCATGCTGACAAGGAAACTGCCAACTACAGCACACAATCTACAAATGTTCCATAATAGGGATCTTCTATTTCAGAGCAATAAAAAAAAGAAGAAAGAAAGAAACTGCATGCAAACAAAAAAATGCAGCGTTTTCAGCTAAGCAGTCCTGTAGCACGCCTTTGTGGCTTCCTAACAATGGATTCAAGTCTGAGGTGCACTGAGCCAAATAGCCCAGACGCCAGGTTAATATCCAAGGTCTGAGAAAGAATACCTCCATGGCGGCAGCAAAATTCACTAAAGAAGAAAAGAATTAAATCCATCCATCTTTATTAGGATCCATTTATACATATAGCAATAAATTGACACACATTCTGGTCATGACTATTGTCATTACAACATAGCAAATAGGGATGGTCCGAACCTGCCGAGGTTCGGGTTCGTAAGAACCCGAACGCTCGGCAGCAGATTCCCGCTGTCTGCCTGCTCCATGGAGCGGGTGGATACAGCGGGAGGAACGCCTGGAAAACTGGGATACAGCCTATGGCTGTATCCCAGTTTTCCAGGCGGTCCTCCCGCTGGATCCGCCTGCTCCACAGAGCGGGCAGACAGCGGGAATCATTACCGAGGGTTCGGGTTCGTACCATCCCTAATAGCAAACATTATAAACACCTGAACATGACATCATTGGAGATATAAACTGTTATCCATTGCCATGGCATGTATTGCAATTACAAATACCATGTGACATTTGACATCATTACACATTTTCATACAGGACATTTCTAATTATTAAATAACTTTTTAAATATGAAACGTTTCCTGTACAATAAAAGGTGTTTTTCTGATATTCACACATATGGAAATGCAGTTTAGTTCTGATCATGTAATATGGCATACAGCAGCGTTATAAGCTTGCAAATATTTAATCTATGATGCAATAAAATCTATTTCCCTTATTAGTTATGAGTAAAAATCATTATGCCTCTTGAGTTTACCCCCCAGCCCTTGTTATTTTGTAGCACTTTTCTAGGAAATATAAAGGCACATATAAAATTGCTATTTTTATCTCCTCGTAGAAATGAAAAGGTGACCTTCTGTTCAGTTTTAGATTTAATTCCACAGTCTGACCAGTAGATGTCACTGCCACCATACATTTTATCTGATAACCTTACAATGGCAAATGTCATCTTATAAAAACAACAAAAAACATTTACTCTATAGTAAATTATACCTGCATCAAGTCACCATTATTATCAGAATTTGCATTCATTGTATATGTGATATCATTCACTGCAAGACATAGGATCTAATCTCAACCTTTTAATAATAAAAAATTCATAATAATTATAATCAACAGGTCATTATGAAGTATATGGTCACCAGCTTTTTTTTGGTCCGTTCATGATGTATGGAGCCCAAAAAATGGAAGGAGGAGAAACTGGGCATAAGGAACAGAACAATATTAATACCAATGTGTCTTTTTATTGGATTTTTGCATTAGAATGTTGCTGTGCTGTCCTGTAAAAACTATCGCAGCTGTGTACATAAACACTACAGTGCTGTGGAAGTGACTATGCCTTGTAATAAAAAAATTGCTAAATTATTTATACTCAGAAACAGAAATGAATGGGTCCTTAGTAGCCTAGTGTGGTATGTGTGTATGTAGGCTACATTTTCCCTTAAAGTGTCACTGTCGTTATAACTTTCAAAATCTAAATCAGCAGTAGATGTGATATAAAGCAAGTTTGCAATTTACATTCATTATTTTTTTTTTGTTATCGTGGAGAACACGGCACTTCCTGTTTTCTGACTTTTTTTTTTCTCAAAAAACAGGAAACAGTCAGAAAACAGGAAGCCCTGTGTATCCCAGGCCATCTGAGCACTCACAGAGAGAAGGCAGTCATGTGATTGATGGACACATTGAGCCATGACTCTCCGTACTTGCCGGAATTCCTGTGTTTAGTCTGGTTTTTTTTAACCAGCAAAAGTCAGAAAATCTGCCTTCAGGAGACTTGACCTGGATTTATGGTAAAATCAGTTTTGTTTTACAGCAAACAACAAAAAACATAATGTATATTGCAAACTTGCTTTATATCACATCTACTGTTGATTTAGATTTTGAAAGTTATAACGACAGGTACACTTTAAATTGAGCCAGGCCCCAGCACATTTGATATACTAGATCAAACCCAGAGGTTGAAGTACCACTATAGCAATAAACATTAGAGGAAGTTGAGACAACACTTGTGATCTTTTATTATTCACATAGTGTTGCAAGGTTAGCCGCAGCTCACGGGGTTGCCAGCACCATGAACTTAGTCACAGCTGTTTCACACACACCTGTGTGCTTCCTCAGACCTCCCAACGTATAAGCCATAGCAGTTGCTACAGGGCTTTTGGCATTAGGGGTAACCTGTCAGGCCTTATAATATCTTGGTCAGGGCAAGTGTAAGGGAAGCCGCTTTCACTGTATGTGCGCTGTTAAAGATGCACATATAACTGAAAGATATGAAAGAGGAAAGAACTAATATTTCCTTTGGGTTCTACTTACCAATAAGTGAAACCAGCTGATACCCCACCTAACTCACCAACCTACCTGTGCTTACTGTGTTACTAAAGAGGGCACTATTACAGTGCAGGGCATTATTATCAGTTGGGGCACTATAGAAGGGAATTTTGTGTAGGTGGGAAAGATGCTGGAGAAGTGTGTATTCTGGCACAATCTGTGGAGACAAGCCATGGCTGGAAGAAGTCTTCATGGTGGTTTGGACAGATGGAGAAGAAAAGAAGAAGTGAATGATGAAGAAGAAGAGAGTAACACGCTTATATGGTCTTAAGAGCCTTATAGAAAGTTCATGGTATGGAGGAATTTTGGTCTTTGTATAGCGGTATCATGCAATAACGGGTATGGTGGTTTTATTCCATATGTATCTAGTGGTAGTGTTGACAATATTGATCTCTGCATAGTGATGTAGTATGTGGATGTCTTTTCTGCACACTATTTTAGGATTTGGGGCCCCACTTTTAATTTTGACCAGGGCCAAACCAAGTAAAAATTGGCTCAGGTCCTGGTCAATCACTGTCACTACACTGACAGTGTCCAATACTTGGTGCTTGTGTGACTTTTTTTAATATGGAAATATTACAAAAGAGGGGCCTATTTTTTATGGAGATGTTACAAAGGGGGGGGGGGGGCTATTATGGGGATGTTACGGGGAAGGGGGGGGGGGCTTTATATGGAGATAGCGGATCCACATCAGAAAATTCAGCCTTGTGAACATTAGAGCAGGAATCCGATTGAACACAATGGAGCATTGCTCTGTTCATATTTTATGGGAGAGATTTCAAGCGGAAATTAAGAGCGGATTCTGCTTCAAATTCCTCACCTTTTCCTCAGTGTGCACATACCCATAGTGAGTAAACTTCAGAAATGCAATAAACTGTGGAAGCTTTTCTTCCTTAGAAGGGATATGTCAGTTGACCAGGTCACCAAACAATTGATCACTTCATTTAGCTGATGAAATACGGACACAGTTGACAGCAAACATTATCTCCAAAGGGTTTAGTAAAAGGTTAAAAAAGTATATATCTTGGGGTAAAAATTTAATATCAATTTTTGCTTTTGCACTTTCATTTTTTCCTCCTTGTATTAACCCCTTCAAGACAGAGCCCTTGGATGCTTGGATGTTTAGGTCAAATTAATGCAATGTTCCTCCTCGCCTTCTAAGATCCATAGCGCTTTTATTTTTCCACCTACAGGGCTGGTTGGGGTGTCATTTTTTTGCGCCATGATCTCTAGTTTTTATTAATATCATATTGGTGTAACAGAAACATTTTGATCGCTTTTTATTTTTTTTTTCTGATATATAATTTAATAGAATTAGCAATCCTGAAATTTTTTTTTCCGTTTACGCCGTTCACCGCGCGGGATAATGTTTTAATACATTGGACAATTCCGCATGCTACGATATGTAATATGTTTATTTATTTTTTATATTTTTATAATGGGCAAAGGAACTTTAAAACTTTTATTGGGAAGGGGGTTTATAAGGTTTTTTTTTTTCAAATACTTTTAAAACCTTTTTTTTATCTTTTTTTTATTTGCATGTACTGATCTATGGCTTAGCATAGATCAGTGTTATCGGCGATCTATGCACAGAGCCTGCCTGAGAGCAGACTCTATGCACAGATCACTGAATCAACAAGATGGAGGTATGAGGATTACCCCCGACCTTTGGTACATGTGATCGGACCCCGATCACTCAGTGACTCAGTGACTCAGTGACAGTACCTTAAAATACTGCGATTGTTATAGATCACGGCGTTTAAGAAGTTAATGAGACGCAGTTACGGGATCGCAGCTGCCTCTCATTACCTCCAGCCCTGGACACACTGATGTGTGCAGGTCCGCTTTCACTGCAGCGGTCCTGCACACATCAGTAAGCCCCTCAGTCAGGAACCTATACGTACATTCCTACTGCACAGGGTATGTGCAGTAGGAACACACACACACACATATATATATATATATATATATATATATATATATATATATATGTATTACTGATAGGAAGGGGTTCAAAAGACTATAGCTCTTGCATTTTTTTTAACCTACAGACCCACATGAACCCTTATTTTTTTTTGCACCACTTATTGTACTTTGCAATGACAGACTTATTTTTTCCACAAAATATGCTGCAGAACCAGAAAAAAATATTTGCGAAGTGAAATTGGAGGGAAAAAAACCACAAACACTTTTTATTGGGGGGGGGGGTCATGTTTATGTTGTACTTCCTATAATAAAACTGATATGTTATCTATGTCCCTTAACTCTGTACAATTACAACAATATACTTATTAAAACTTTTTAAAAAAATCGAAAAAAAAAAATCTAAATGTTTCTCATATTGCTCTATTACCATCCTTACAGCACTTTTTGCTCTATGGGGCTATTTGAGGTGTCATTTTTTGTGCCATGATCTGTGCTTTCTATCCATACCTTACTTGCTTATATGTGAAGGCACGTTATAGCAGGAATGGAGAGGATGGGAAATACAAGGGCTTATACACCCAAAAGAAAAAAAAAAAGCTTACATCTTATGTGTCCTATTTATTTCAGATGGTCTATAAGTAAGATCCTGTGAACACCCAAAACATGTCGGATCGTGATTGGGCTCTACATTGTTGTAGCCTTTGGATTTAAAGTGGTACTACGGCGAAAATCTTTGTCTTTCAAATCAACTGGTTTCAGAAGGTTATACAGATTTGTAATTAACTTCTATTTAAAAATCTCCATTCTTCAGTACTTATCAGCTGCTGTATGTCCTGCAGGAAGTGGTGTATTCTCTCCAGTCTGACCCAGTGCTCTCTGCTGCCACCTCTGTCCATGTCAGGAACTGTCCACAGGAATAGCACTGGACAGTTGTGGCAGCAGAGAGAACTGTGTCATACTGGAAAGAATACACAACTTCCTGCAGGACATACAACAGCTGATAAGTATGGGAAGACTTGAGATTTTTTAATAGAAGTAAATTACATATCTATATATCTTTCTGACACCAGTTGATCTAAAAGAAAAAGATTTTTGCTGGACAACCCCTTTAATTTGGAGAAAAAGCGCATTATGCAGGAGCAGCTACTGAATTAAATCCATCTGTACCCGCTTTGTATTGCATTGCATGGTCAGCGCACCCCCCCACATACACATACACACACACTTCCCCGAAGGGAACTCGGCTGCACTCCTCCATACTGACAGCAGCTCTGGGAATATCACTGAGGAGAGGGTGCACCCACTACACCTCCCACCGGGAACTACAGCAAACTGCTGAGGATCCAGGAGATAGCGCAGGAGACACCGCTGCTGCTGGGTACCAGAGCTCTTGGAGGAGAAAGATGAATGAGGGATATTTTTGTTTTTTATCGATTTTAGCGATTATCAGCTGTACTCAGTCAATTACCGGCCGTTGCAGCTGATAATCGTTTTGTGTAATAGCTCATGCAGCAACGATCATCCGACAGGTTTCTGCACAAACCAGGATCCTGATAAAGATAGCAATGGTCTGATGGCCACTGTCCTGTGTAATAAGAGCGGTAGGAACAGACCACCACTATCTTCTATGGGTTACCTCCGGCAGCCCCCCCTCCTCTATCCCGCTCGCTGTCGGTGTGTGTAATAGCACTGACAGTGAGCGGAGAACGAGGAGCAAGCGAGCACTGACCTGACAGGTTGCCGCTCGCTTGCTCCTAAATATCAGGCTGTGTAATATGGCCCTAAGAGTGATGAGTCCCGGGGCAGCCGCCTACCCTTCTGCCCAATGGGAAAGACGACCCTGCCCCTTCCCTGTTTTAGATGATCCGACTAAGTTTAATATGAGCAGAAACAAAACAAGTAACACAACATACAGCTGAAGATAAAGATTTATTAACAACCAATTGTTAAAGGTTTAACCGCAGCACGAAATCCAGCGAGGATGAAGTACATGTGTATGTACCCGGACTGTCGGCCATCACTCGTGGAGCGGTGTGCTGTGTGCTTGGTAGCGATGTATATTCAGCACAGTATAGGCAGTGCCTGCCAGATGCAGAGAGGAGGAAGATAGTAATTCCAGATGCGGAGAGGAGGTAGATGGTAATGCCAGATGCGGAGAGGAGGCAGATGGTAAAGATGGTAATGCCAGATGTTATAGGCAGATTGTAATGCCAGATGTTATAGATGGTAATGCCAGATGTTATAGGTGGTAATGCCAGATGGTAGATGGTAATGCCAGTTGTTAAAAAATGCCAGATGGTAAAGATGGATGGTACAGATGGATGGTAAAGCTGATAAATGTGCCAGATGTTAATTGCAGATGGTGATGCCAGATGGTAATTCTAGGTGGTGATGCCAGATGGTGAAAATTTTTTATAAATCTGTAGGAGTAGACAGACACCAAACAATGATGTGAAGCAAAGACGTGAAGGATACTTTATACTTCTATTACAGCTCACATCTCATGGCTCTTTATAGAGATGAAGAAATAATTTCCTACAGAATATTCTAGGACTAGAACTGAATAAGCTGTTAAAAAGCTTTACAAATTCTAATAATACAGTAATGGCCGATATGTGGGGGGCAACCAGCCATAACTATACAGCGTCCATTTCTGGGCACTCCATACAGTCTCCACTGCACTACTAATTCCTGACTCTATATGGTGTATAGCAGCTTCTAATGGCCCCAGCAACACAGTATCCACACAACGTAAACTTTCAATTAATCATGGCCGTTGTTGCAATTTGCAACAACGGCCATGATTAATTGAAAATTTACATTGAACTGAAGTTAACGGAATCCCAACCGGAGTTTATACACATAGTATACACTCTGGACAGGATTCCTAATGGCTGCAGGAAAAACTGACATGTCAGTTTTGTGCTGTCGCCATTCATTGTATAACGGCAGCACAACACTGACAGTTCACACAATGGAAAGTGCCGCTTTGGCCGCACTTTACATTGTCTGCTGTGGTGAATTGGGATGCGGGCACAACTGAAAGCGCCTGCATCCCAATTCAACAAAAATTAAGTTCATCTGGCCGGTACTACGGTACCAGCTGGGATGTACTTCACTGACACCGAATGGTCATACTGTGTGTGAACCCATTCTTAAGACGCAAACAGGTAACACTCTAACTGTGTAAGTGTAGGACAATGTGCTGGGCTTAAGCTCCTTTTACACGGGCCGATTATTGGCAAGGAGTGTTGCTAAAAACATACGGCCAATAATCGGCAGGCGTAAAGGTTTCAGAAATCAGCCGAGGAGCGGGAAAATGGCCACTCAGCGGCTGATCGCATCTCTTGTGTGGGTGGTAAAATCTATTGCTATCTTTGACATTTCTGAGCGGTAGGTAAGGGCGGCATTGTGTGGAATGACTACAGAAGGATCTTGTATACTCACGGTTTAGACCACGGTGACCGGATTGCAGCAGCAGCAGAAGAAAGATCTTATCCTAAGTAATAACAAGAAGAAAGCTGACATAAAGAAACTTTAGAGACCCCCGGGGGAGGCATTTCACATCCGGGGGCATCTTTGTGCATCAGGATGTGCCCCATGATTGGCACCACTAGATGGCGCCTGTGTGTGCAGATATATAGTTTGTGCAGACAGGTTTTATATCAGTGTCTTCTATTGGGGCAGTAAGACGTCTGTATGGTGGTGTGATCTAAAATGTGTCTGTATGTCAGTGTATTGCATCTCTCTACTTACATAGCCAGCCTCCTCGCCCTCTTCAGAGCTTGTCTCGACTTCCTCTCCTCTCTCCGTTCCTTCTTCAGCTCCTTTGCTAAATCCTTTTCGGTCTCCTCCCTATTGTACGTAAAACATATATTATGTAAACATGTATTATGTTATATGTATCTAAAGACTGGGAGACATTATCCCAGTCTCTAGCACCAATGTAAGAGGATCAAACAGTGTGATGACTGACAGAAAAGTACGGGGTCTTACCTGATAGGCTCCAGTGTGGGCCGCCAGGTCTTTTTCTTGATGCCGCCACTGGTAGAGAACAGAACTGGTTAGGATAACATAACATAAATGGAATCTACAGAAAATATTCAGATGTTTTGGGTTTTTTTCCTTCTACAAGGAAGACTCCACCATACCTGAAAGCAGGAGGGGCCGAACGGACCAAGGAGAGCCATCTGCAAGAGAAGCGAGAAGAAGAAACACATTGACAAGTCTTCCACAACTAGTGATACATAGAACTACCCACACTACCCAGGAGATAAGTGGCCATGGGGTATAAGCAGATAGGGGGCCATAGGGTATAAGGAGATCAGTGGCCATAGGGTATAAGTAGATAGGTGGCCATGGGGTATAAGGAGATAAGCGGCCGTGGGGTATAAGGACATAGGTGGCCATGGGGTGTAAGGAGATAAGCGGCCGTGGGGTATAAGGACATAGGTGGCCATGGGGTGTAAGGAGATAAGTTGCCATGGGGTATAAGTAGATAAGTGGTCATGGGGTATAAGGAGATAGGGGGCAATGGGGTATAAGGAGATAAGTGGCCATGGGGTGTAAGGAGATAAATGACCATGGGGGTGGGGGGAGGGAGTGAAAGGGGGGTGATACTCACGCCTCATCAGGTCCTTCATCCTGATCTATCTTAAAATTGTCAATCCTGTTATAGAGGGAAAAAAGAGAATGATGATTAGTAATTTCTTTCAGCAGTTATATAGGGTTAGCTATAGAAAATATTCAGATGTTTGGAATTTTTTCTCCTTCTACAAGGAAGACTCCACCATACCTGACAGCCTGGGGGTACGGAGGCAGCACCAAGAGCCATCTGCAGGAGAATCCAGAATAAGAAACATATTAATAAGTCTTCCACAACTAGCGATACACAGGCAGTGGGGTATAAGTAGATAAATGGCCATTGGGCATATGTGGTCCCATGAGGCAGGGCAATGTGATGTTACCATAAGTGGTGTGTATGGGGGGGCGGGATGATACTCACAGCTCATCAGGGTCATCCTCCCAGGGTTCTGGTTCTGGATCCTCAGCTGTAAAAAAAGAAAACAGAGATGAGAATCATGGAGAGACTGGCAGGGGGATGGTGGTAGTGGTGTGTGTGTGTGTGTGTGTGGGGGTGGGGGGGTGGGGGGGGGGGTGGGGGGGAGGGTGGAAGATAGTGGATGTCGGGGAATGGCGGAGGGCGGTGAAGGATGGTGGGGGGTGGGTTGATGGTGATACTTACAGTGCAAGTCGCACACTGTAGTCCATTTCTGTAATGATAATACAGGGAGAAGTGAGTTAGCATCATTGTAATGACAAACAACTTGCAGCAGAGCAGTAACAGAGGGAGACCAGCAGGGGGCAGCACCAGAAACACACAGCAGGTACCTAGCTGGAGATTTATGGCTCTATCTTACAGTAAGATTATCTTTGTTGCCCACAGCAGCCAATCACAGCTCAGCTTTCATTTCTCACATTGCTCTGGTAAAATGAAAGTTGAGCTGTGATTGGTTGCTATGGGAGCTCTGGTTGCTAAGGGCAGTGAGAAGCATCTTACTATAGGACGGCAGGATAAATCTCCCCAATCTCTAATCCATCAATTCTCTTCTGGTTAGAAATAGGAATAATTGTGGAGACTGGAGGAAGTAACTGTGGCTGTGATGGGTGCAGCGCCCCCTACAGGCTGACACATGGTGTCCTGGTGACCGCAGTGAATATACATAGAGAGTGTGACAGTGTGAACAGGCCCTTACCCTCAAAGACATCGTAGTGATCTCTGTACAAGACACGAGAACCTGAGGAAGAGAGAAGAAATATTTTTAGTGCAGCTTCTTGGTGTTTCTATGGATCTAGCGGATCACTCCCCAATGTAAGTTCTCTATTGTGTAAGATTTGGGGGACACCAGGCTTGGGAGGGGGGCACAGAGGGCTGAGCACAGGGTGGGGGAGGGTAGGGGGAGATACTTACACTATAACTCCTACTCCAACTCTGAAAAGTTCCGAGATCAGCGGCGCCTTATCATTCATGTATGTCATCATGTGTGGCTGATGTCACTCTGTGATGTCATAAAGAAAGCAGACAGCCAATCAAATACCAGATCATTGCTAGGTGTAATTTGCATATGGAAAGATAGATAGATAGATAATAGATAGATAGATAGATAGATAGGAGATAGATAGATAGAGAAATAGATAATAGATAGTAGATAGATAGATAGATGGATAGATAGATAGTTAAGAGATAGATGATAGATAGGAGATAGATAGATAGATAGATAGATAGATAGATAGATAGATAGATAGATAGATAGATAATAGATAGGAGATAGATAGAGAAATAGATAATAGATAGGAGATAGATAATAGATAGATAGATAATAGATAGGAGATAGATAGAGAAATAGATAATAGATAGGAGATAGATAGATAGATAGATGGATAGATAGATAGATAGATAGAGATAGATGATAGATAGGAGATAGATAGATAGTTAATAGATAGATAGGAGATAGAGAGAGATAGATAATAGATAGATGATAGATAGGAGATAGATAGATAGATAGATAGATAGATAGATAGATAGATAGATAGATAGGAGATAGATAGATATTTGATGGTAATTTAACTAGAACTGTCTTATTAACCCCTTGCCTCCACAGCCTGTTTTGGCCTTAATGCCCGGGGCCTATTTTTCAAATCTGACCTGTCTCTCTTTATGTAGTTATAACTCTGCGATGCTTTTAACTTTCGCGGTTATTCTGAGATAGTTTTTTCGTGACATATTCCTCTTTATGTTAGTGGTATACTTTGATTGATACCCTCAGTAGTTTTTTTTGTAAAAAAAACACATTTGAGCAAAAATTTGAAAAATTTACATTTCTTTATATTCAAAATTCTCTTTTCCTAAGAAAGATAGTCATGTCACATGAACTAATTATTACTACATCATCTACAAGATGTCTGCTTTATGGTGACATCATTTGGTGAACAACCTTTTACTTTTTAGGATGTTAGAGGGTTTAGAAATTTTGCAGCAATTTTTCCAGTTTTCAGGAGAATTTCAAGTTCAGATTGTCCTAGGGACCAGTTCAGTTCTGAAGTGGATTTGTAGAGCCTGTATGTTAGTTACCCCCATAAATTCCTCCACCCCTCAAAGTATTCAAAGTAACATTTCATAAGTGTATTAACCCTTTAGGTGTTTTGCAGAAATTTAAGCAAGTTGGAGGGGAAATTGAAAATTTTCATTTTTTTGGCAGATATTCTATTTTAAGCCATTATTTTTTCCTCTAACACAGAAAATACTAACTGAGAAAAACAACTCACTATTTATTCCCCATGTTTCAATGTTTCTAGAAATCCCCCATATGTGGCTGCAGTGCGTCACCTGACTCAACCACAGGCCGCAGACATGACAGAAGCCTTGTGTATTTTTGGGGTCTTTCTTTATTTCAGTCTTTTTTTTAGCCATTATATCATGTGACAGAGGCCTTACAGTGGCAAAATATTTGTGTAAGACAAGTTGGTGCACAGGGACCGATCCAGGAGGGGGCGGAGCATATGTAGAGGGCGGATCGGAGCATGGGGAGAGGCCGGACCATGGAGGGGGCTGGATCGGGAAGGGGGGAAGCAGAGCCTGGGGAGGGGACCGGATCATGGAGGGGAGGGGGGAGCGGAGCACGGAGAGGATCACAGCAGTGGCGGCGGGAGGAGGCAACGTGCTGCAGCCTCCTCCCGCTGCCCAATCAGCAGGAGACATCAGATCTTCCCATAAACCGTGGTGTTTATGGGGTTAACTGCCCGGGGAAGGACAGCTCCTCTCCGGGCAGTGGCAGCAGGATGAGGCAGCCTCCTCCTGCTGCCCAATCGCATCTAGGGACACTGGGGGGAGGCAGGGAAAGCGGCTGAGGCAGGGAATCGTGTCTGAGCAGCTGATGACGCGGCAGAGGGGGGCCGGCATAAGGGACGGCTGGAGCGGTTCGGCCGGCCTCCCGAAGATGACGTCATTGTCCCAAGATTGCGGACGGGGGTCGACACGGATGCGGTAAGTATAATGCACCACACTTCCGGGTCTAGCGTGGGGGGGGTGACACGGGGAAGGGGGCCATTCACTTACATAACACACATTACAAAGTTGTATAACTTTGTAATGTGTGGTATTTTGTGAATAAATGTTTAGGACCGCACTACTCTTTAAGTGAGAACAAATCTTATAATAGGATCGATGTTTTCCTTGTAAAATACAATTTACAATAACACCCTGGTAGAGAGGCAGGGGCGGGCAGCTGTTTGAGCTTGCTGCGCTGCCATTGCTTCTCCCTGCTGCAGAGAACACCCTTTCCAGCCTGCCCCAACTGCAGCCACCCATCTCCAGGCCACTGATGCTGAAGCATGGGAGCTGGCAGCCCGGAGAAGGGTCCAGGGAGCTGGGGCAAGCTGGAGGAGCTATTCTCTGCAGCGGGGAGAACCAAGGAGGTGCGGCAAGTTCAAACAATCACCTGCCTCTATGTCTCTGCTGTGAGAACACCCGTTTAAAGTGGGAATTCCCCTCCTAATGGCTTCTTACTGATAGTCTTTACACTTTTTGGGCCGGGCGCTCTGCATCTGACCTATGGAGTCAGGGCAGTGTATTGGCAGTACTGCCGTCAGGGGCCCGCCCTATTATGGGGCCCGATGATGCCTCTCACACTGCACTTGAGTTGGTTAGAAGATCTGTCCACAGTGTGTGCCTGTGCCGAGCCTGGGAGCTGCTGCAGAGTGAGGCCTGTCCACGAAAAGTGCCAGATTTTAGTTTATTAAAAAAATAAAGTATCCCTGCTGCCTTCCAGAGGGCCCCGTTCTTTTACTGAACAGAAATCATGTTCCCTCCCCTCCTCCTGCACTCTCCCTGGTCCGGCCTCAGGTCAGCAGCTCCCAGGTGACAGGCAGGAAGATGCAGAGAGAAGCAGCCGGGCCCCCTCCTCTCTCCTGCCCCGCCTGCAGTGTGGCCCGCTCCCTCCTGTAGCTGTGTATAGACCAGTACAGCTCTGCAGTCGGTGCAGGAGGGGCTGGAGGCTGCACCATACAGGCTGGAGCAGAAGAAGAGGAGACATCACATGTAGACCCCCCTGGAGCTTCCTTTCCTGCATAAAAAGGTGTGTGAGGGTATATATGTGTACTGTGCCTATCTGTGTGTGTCGGTGCACCCTTGTCTTGTGTATATATGTGTATTGTGCCTATCTGTGTGTGTTTGTGCACCCCTGTCTTGGGTATATATGTGTATTGTGCCTATCTGTGTGTGTTTGTGCACCCCTGTCATGTGTTTGTGTGAGTGTTAGTGCAGCGAGCCGGGGTAATGGGAAGAGAGTGAGGGGAGTGAGGAGAGGATGATGGTGATGGTAGTCTCTCCTGAGCGTGGCGCTGAGCTCCTCTGTGGGGGGACGCACTGAGGGCTGCAGGGGGAGAGTGTGCTATACCTGCAGGATGGCTGGAACTTGTCACGGTCACAGGTGGGCACGAGGGCTTCTGCAGGTACAGGGGGACTCTCTGGCGCTTCCCTGGTATCACTCTCTCTTCTGTGGCTGCTGCAGCGGTTTCTGTAGGGGGGCTGCACCCGTGTGTAAGGTGGTCGGTGGTGTGGACTTGTAGTTCCCCCGGGGCCAACCCCAAAATACTGCTGCCTGGTAATATGGCCCTTGATGGTGGTGTGGTGCAGGTGGACCAGACAACAGGGAGACAAGGAGGGAGGCAGTGTAACAACAACTCCTTTACTGTAAGACTTGCAGATGTTATACAGTCCTTTGGTACACAGTAGTGACTACTGGCGGCTTTGACTGAGCTACTGTGCTTGTGAGAGCCTGGTGGTGTGAAGAGAGACGACCTGCCTTAGGTCCTGGTCTGCCAGTACGTGTGGGACGCTGGTGAGCACTGTGATCCTGTGGACTTCTCCCAATGGTGCTTGAGTCTGCTTCTCCCCTCCCTGTCTGCCAGGGAGCTTCCTGCAAAGTTACTGGGCCGGGCCTTAGGCCACAACTTTCGGTTCCCAGAGGATCCAGGGGTCCTAGTCAATCCTACCCCCCGAATGTCAGGAAGATGGGTGCCGAGGCTAAGTTAACTCGGCTCCCTCCTACAGCCAAGTCTCTCCACTGGGTGTCTGTCTTTAGGATTCCCACTGACTGTATATGTGCTGCCCCTTTCCTGAGGGTGCACCTGACAAACTGTCTCTCCAGGTCTCTCTTTCTCTCACCTCCAGCTGTCTGTTCTCTTGCTGCTCTGTGTAAGATCTTTCTCCATGTTCCCCTCAGCAGCTTTTCTCTCTGTGGTGATCTCCTGAGGTGATGTTATTCCCTCTACAGCTGGTCACTTGTCTCACTGGTCTCTTGTCTCCTGTCTCAGCTAAACACTGCAACAGCTAGCCTTATATAGGGGGCCTATCTGCATAACCACACCCCCTTCTAGCAACTTCCTAAGCTTACCACACTACCTAGAGCAGTTCCCACTAAGGTCAGTAGATGTCGCTGTTGTGTAGTGTGCAGTGTAAGCATGTAACCCATCTCTGCCTGCCAATTACTGGTACAGAGAAATACACAGAATAGTTGCACATAAAGCATGTTAAATATATAATAACACTTGTTGACAGGTGCCATCCTCAGCCCAGCCACAGGAACCATGCTCTGGTATACTACATATTCCCCCTCTAAAAATAAGCCGGCCTCGGCGACGGGCTGGGGCGAGGATGAAAGCTGGAAACACAAATAAAAGGCACCATACCTGTGTAAAAGTGTAAAAGTTTGGTTAGGCACATAGGCAAATATAGTGCAAACAATTTTGTAAACATAGTGGGCTCCTGCCCAACAGGGAACTCTTACAGTCTCTCTATTGGCACTTAGCACAGCGTCCATATTAGAGTGCTCCTTTTGAATAAACAATACACATGGCTGCAATAACAGTGTAGTAGTATAGGGCTTCTGGCACAGCTCAATATGCAAAGAGTCCTGGTAGTGTCCATGAACATGAAGTCCCTTTTTGGCAGAACAAACAAAGCTCTGTGGCACATGACAAAGATAGTGTCCATGAGAGTCTCTGGGTAAGTAAGGTCACTGAATAGGCAGTCCATGGCAGATTATAACTAACATAAACAGTTCTGGGAATCTTGGCTATATAACCAGGCACATATCTTAAACGTTACTCTTGACTTTAAGTCAGGCACTAAAGCTTGAACATTACATTGCTATAACATTTTCTCCTAAATAACATTATAATGCAATCAACAATATGGCCAACAAGGCCGGAACTTAGACTCTGTATCTGAGTGGAGGCATTCCTCTGGTGGTTCTCTCAGATCTCCTCAATGGAGGTGGCTGCTCCACTACTACTGATAGTAGTTCGGATTCTGGTTCAGCTCTTGAGGTAGCCAGTTCTCTGGTAGGAACTCTTGGGGTAGGCACAGTTAGAATAGGTCCCAGAAACATGTACAGTGGGTCAAAGAATGCACTTGGTACATGAACAGGTAGCTCTGAGCTTTCTTCTGTCTGTGAACTAGGTTCTGTATCCTTGAACTCTGCTGGATGATCTTCCTTTAGGCAAAGTTTCAATCGGTTGCGGTGTACGGTTTGAGGTTCTCTTCCTTCTTTCTCAATCTTGTAGACCTCTCCGTCTGGATAGGGGACAGCCACAATTGTGAAGGGTTCGGCTTCCCACTTTGGATCAAGTTTACTTGTTCGATGATGGTTTTTTAGCCAAACTCTATCTCCCATTTGTAATGGTTCCAATCGAGCATGTAGGTTAAAATCTGCTTCTTGCTTACGTCTGGCTTCTTCCATCTTAGTGGCAACAATCTCCTTAGCTTCTTCCAGACGTCTTTGGTGGTCTTTCACCCAGGTGATTTCTGTTAAAGGGTTCACTGAATCTGGTACTTGTACTCCAAGGGCCAAGTCGGATGGTAACTGTCCTTGACGACCAAACATTAGGAAGTATGGAGTATATCCAGTGGAACAGTGGACTGTGTTGTTGTAGGTGTACACCAACTCAGGTAGTGATTTTGGCCAATCAGCCCTTTGAGAGGTTGAGGCTGTTCTCAACATACTGATGAGGATCTGATTGATCTTCTCACAAAGACCGTTACCCTGAGGATGGTAAGCGGTAGTTCTCAACTTCTTACAGTTGTGCTGCTGGCAGAGTTGGTGGATTAACTGCGACTCAAATGCAGCTCCTCTGTCTGTTAGAATGTGATCAGGACAGCCGTATGGTAGAATGAAATTCTTCCAAAGCTTTTCAGCAGTTGTCTGAGCAGTCAAATCCTTCACTGGTACTGCTACAGCGAACTTTGTGAAGTGGTCGACTATGGTCAAGGCATAGGTATACCCAGACCTACTTGACTCCAGTTTTACATGGTCCATAGCAACAATTTGAAGAGGACGTTGAGTCTTGATAGGATGCAAAGGAGCTCTTTGGTCATGCCTTTCTCCTTTGGTCCTTGTACAGGAAGGACATTCTCTACACCACTTCTCAATGTCCTGGCGCATGCCAATCCAGTAAAACCTTCTCCGAATGGTTGATTCGGTCTTCTGTACACCAAAGTGTCCAGATTTGTCGTGGTACGCCTCAAGTACAATGTGAGCATCCCTACGTGGGATCAGCAACTGATGAAGTCGCTCACCGGAGGTTGGGTCAAGAGTACTCCTCTGTAGTAGACCTTGGTAGAAAAACAGGCGTTTTCTCTGTCTCCAGAGACGTAGCAGCTCAGGGTCAGGATAGTCTTGACGCAGTCTGCGTGGTATCCTACCACTTTGCAGGTAGTCCTGGATCTCTCCCAACACTCTACTTTCTTCTTGGAGGGTCTTCCAGGAAACATTTTCAAGGTGCTGGTTAGATTGGGTAGGCCTGGCATTTTGACTCTGTGCAACCACAGTTGTTTTCTGATGAGCAAAACGGGTGTAGAATGCGGGCATTTCGACTTCTTCCCACTCATCTTCCAATGTACTGGGTGGTTCCTCACCTGTTGGTAGGCGGGATAAGGCATCGGCATTGATGTTGACCTTGCCAGAGCGGTACTTCACAGTAAATTGATAGTTTGCCAACCTTGATGCCCAACGTTGCTCCAACGCTCCAAGTCTTGCCGTGTTGAGATGTGCCAATGGATTATTGTCAGTGAAGACAGTGAAGGGTGTCACTGCTAAGTAATCCTTAAACTTCTCGGTCACTGCCCATACGAGTGCTAAGAACTCCAGTTTGAAAGAACTGTAATTCTGGTCGTTCTTCTCTGCACCTCGCAGACCTCTACTTGCGTAGGCAATGACTCTTTCTTTCCCATCTTGCACTTGGGACAAGACTGCTCCGAGGCCTAGGTAACTGGCATCGGTGTACAAGCGGAATGGAAGCTGGTAGTCAGGGTAAGCTAAGATAGGAGGCTGGGTCAGAAGCCTCTTAAGAGTCTGGAAGGCAGTCTCCTGCTGGTCAGTCCAGATGATGGGCAACTTCTTTTTACGAACTTCAGGCGGATGCCCTCTCAGTAGTTCTTGCAATGGTTCGGATATGTGGGCAAACTGCGGTATGAAACGTCTGTAGTACCCTGCGAATCCGAGAAAACTCCTCACTTCCTTAACAGTGGTTGGTGTAGGCCAGTCTTGAACTGCTGAGATCTTTTCTGGATCAGGTTTCACTCCCTCTGCGCTCACTATGTGGCCCAAGTACTTCACCTGTGGTTTGAGGAGGTGGCATTTTGATGGCTTAATCTTTAGCCCATGCTGGATTAGAACTTGGAAAACTTCTGTGAGATGTTCGAGATGTTCCTTATAAGTCTTGGAATAGACTATCACGTCATCCAAATAAAGTAGAACGCTCTCAAAGTTCTTATGTCCAAGGCATCGCTCCATCAGCCTCTGGAACGTAGCTGGGGCATTACACAGCCCAAAAGGCATGCTGGTAAACTCGTAGAGACCCATTGGGGTGGTAAAAGCGGTCTTCTCCTGATCCTCTGGTGCCACTGGTACCTGCCAGTATCCACTGGTGAGGTCCAGGGTAGAAAAGTAAACAGCTTTCCCTAGAGCTGTGAGGGACTCCTCGATGCGTGGAAGTGGGTAGGCATCCTTGTGGGTCACACTATTGAGTTTGCGGTAATCCACGCAAAAACGGATGGTTCCATCTTTTTTCCTTACCAACACAAGGGGTGCTGCCCAAGGACTCTGGCTATCTTTGACAACGTTTGAATCCTTCATGTCTTGCAAAAGCTTCTTGACTGACTGGTGCATAGCAGGTGGTAGAGGCCTATGCCGCTCCTTGATTGGCGGATGGTCTCCAGTTTGAATGGTGTGTTGCAGCAAAGTGGTTTTGCCGAAGTCCAGTGGATGTTGACTGAAAGCTTGTTGATACTGGCATGCAATGTTCAGTACGCCTTTTAGTTGCGCAGCTGGCGTAGCAGGATCACCAATATCAAGTTGGGTCCACCTTAGTTCCTGGGGCCTCTGCTCTGCACTGTCCATGACTCGAGCAGTCTGACAGCAGGTTGCTGCTTTACTACTGACAATGTCTTCAAATGTGACTTGGGAGAGCTTTGCAACAGCGTAGAACTT
The DNA here is from genome assembly GCF_027789765.1 of Dendropsophus ebraccatus. Lineage (NCBI taxonomy): Eukaryota > Metazoa > Chordata > Amphibia > Anura > Hylidae > Dendropsophus > Dendropsophus ebraccatus. The sequence continues at coordinate 103,375,164 of NC_091458.1, read as the reverse complement.
GGGAAGAGTAGCTGGACTGTCACCAACATTGACTAGACGAACTGGCACTCGTCCTTGAGACACAGTAACTAGGCTTCTGGCGGCCTTCACTAGTGCTCGCTCCTTGATGTCAATGGGTTCTAGGAGAGCTTGATAGTCCTCTCCTCCAACACCAGGGCGTGCGCGGCACCAAAGTACAGTTTCTGCATTAGGTTGTAAAAGTACAGGTTTGGAATCACAAATACGTACTCTGCAGATGTCTCCAGATCCACTGCTGAACTTCTGTTGTGCGCTGATATTCTTGATGGCGCTCTGAATTCCCTTCTGGGTAGGTGGTGGAGCTGTGGACAGAGATGCATGCAACAACTCGAGAATTTCCCCAAAACAATTTTTCATTACATTCATCCCCAACACAACAGGTGGAAACTCATGATCCTCAACTGAAGTCACAATAACACCTTGCCTGGGTAACATGAGATGATTAACCTGAATGGTAGGTTCCCAGTAGCCTTGATGGGGAATATGGTGACCAGAACTGCCAATAACATTGAGCCAGGGTTCAGGGGGATGAATTAAGTCACACACGTCCCAGTACTGTTCATATGCACTTTTCTGAAAAGTAGTCACTTGAGACCCAGTATCAATAAGAGCCTCAAAGGGTACCCCATTTAGATAGATAGTTACTCTCGGGCAGGACGAGATGTACCTAGGGCCCCAGAGCGGTTCTCGAGGTGGACCTTGATCTGCTGATCCCGAGGGGCGGTCCTCGCCCTCGGGGATGTGTAGTTTAACTGAAAGCAGGTGTCAGCAGAGTGTCCATATTTGTGGCAATAACGACAAATAGGCCTGGGACGACTTGCCTTATCTGGTGCAGTCCTTGCAGGTGGACCCTTGTAGACAGGAGGTGATGCATCTGGAAAGCTCCTGACAGGGGTCTCAGGAACACTGGACGGCTGAGGGTGAGTAGCGAGGTCATCTAGACGTCTGCATAGAGTCTCAACAGTCTTGGCCAAGGAAGTCAGTTGCTCCTGCAACCGGGAAACAGCATCAGATGCAGGGGCTTGCGCAGCCTGGATCACGGGTGGAGCACCTGTGGAAGGAAGCAAGGAGACAGGAACGACAGGTCTCATGGCAACAGCTGGATGGCCTGCCAGGTTGGAAGGCTCTTGATGTCGCCCCCTCTCTAGCACTCGAACAGCCATTCTTCTGAATTCTTGGAAAGGGAGAGTAGGGTGCTGCTCAGCAAGCATTCTCAGTTGGCCTTGGATGTGTTCGGAGTAGGCTCCCTCTATGAAGCGCTCTAACAAAGTTCTGTCTGCATGAGCCTCCCCAAAGGGTTCTGCTTGGATAATGGCTCCCATAGATTCTTGGAGAGAATAAGCATAGTCTCTGAGTGATTCTCCAGGTTTCTGTCGTCTCTCAAAGAACCTCATCTGTAACTCTGACAATGAGCGTGCTTCAAACTCAGACTGTAGTTTAGCAAATATGTCTTTTACTGTCTTCCTCTCAGTAGGAGACCATGACTTTATCTCTTTAAGGGCAGGTCCCTCTAATTGTCCCATCAACATTTCTACTTGCTGCTCTTGGGATAAAGGATACATCCTGAAGGTGGCCATCATTTGTTCTCTGAATCCTCTAAGAGTATTAGCGTCTCCACGGTAACGGGGCAGCCAGGGAGCCCCCATGTAGTAGGGTAGAGTGAGAGGCATTGGGCCTGTAGCGGTAGTGGCATTAGGCCCAGGAGAGTCACTGTCACTTGAAGAACTGGACATTTTAACACTTTTTCCGTGCTTCTGCAGATATATGATACTGTCTCTTTAAGAGCACACACAGCGGGGTCACTGACGCCGACCGGATAGTCTCTAATGTACAGTCGCTCACACACCACAGCGATTGCTGACAGGAACAGTATGTAGACTCACTTGTTGTGATGGTTAGGCAGCAGCAGGAGCCTAAGATGGAGGTAGTCTCCGTTACGGAGCGTCTGCGCGGCAACTGTCACTTCCGGGTTCAGGCTGTGGCGCAGCAAACAATTGTGGTGCTTTAACCCCTACAGGGCTGGAACAAAGTCTCTTACAATGCAAGAACAGTTTAATGGCAAGCTTTCAGGCAGATAATGTACACTCACAGTCTATGGAGATGCAGGGTTCCCCCTCTTTTGCGGTTAGCACACACTTGAGGGAAGTTTTCTCACAGCTGAGGTGTCGGTACTTTGTGACAGGCACACAGCCTATCCTGTTCGTGACGCCAAAAGAGAACTATGCAGCGAGCCGGGGTAATGGGAAGAGAGTGAGGGGAGTGAGGAGAGGATGATGGTGATGGTAGTCTCTCCTGAGCGTGGCGCTGAGCTCCTCTGTGGGGGGACGCACTGAGGGCTGCAGGGGGAGAGTGTGCTATACCTGCAGGATGGCTGGAACTTGTCACGGTCACAGGTGGGCACGAGGGCTTCTGCAGGTACAGGGGGACTCTCTGGCGCTTCCCTGGTATCACTCTCTCTTCTGTGGCTGCTGCAGCGGTTTCTGTAGGGGGGCTGCACCCGTGTGTAAGGTGGTCGGTGGTGTGGACTTGTAGTTCCCCCGGGGCCAACCCCAAAATACTGCTGCCTGGTAATATGGCCCTTGATGGTGGTGTGGTGCAGGTGGACCAGACAACAGGGAGACAAGGAGGGAGGCAGTGTAACAACAACTCCTTTACTGTAAGACTTGCAGATGTTATACAGTCCTTTGGTACACAGTAGTGACTACTGGCGGCTTTGACTGAGCTACTGTGCTTGTGAGAGCCTGGTGGTGTGAAGAGAGACGACCTGCCTTAGGTCCTGGTCTGCCAGTACGTGTGGGACGCTGGTGAGCACTGTGATCCTGTGGACTTCTCCCAATGGTGCTTGAGTCTGCTTCTCCCCTCCCTGTCTGCCAGGGAGCTTCCTGCAAAGTTACTGGGCCGGGCCTTAGGCCACAACTTTCGGTTCCCAGAGGATCCAGGGGTCCTAGTCAATCCTACCCCCCGAATGTCAGGAAGATGGGTGCCGAGGCTAAGTTAACTCGGCTCCCTCCTACAGCCAAGTCTCTCCACTGGGTGTCTGTCTTTAGGATTCCCACTGACTGTATATGTGCTGCCCCTTTCCTGAGGGTGCACCTGACAAACTGTCTCTCCAGGTCTCTCTTTCTCTCACCTCCAGCTGTCTGTTCTCTTGCTGCTCTGTGTAAGATCTTTCTCCATGTTCCCCTCAGCAGCTTTTCTCTCTGTGGTGATCTCCTGAGGTGATGTTATTCCCTCTACAGCTGGTCACTTGTCTCACTGGTCTCTTGTCTCCTGTCTCAGCTAAACACTGCAACAGCTAGCCTTATATAGGGGGCCTATCTGCATAACCACACCCCCTTCTAGCAACTTCCTAAGCTTACCACACTACCTAGAGCAGTTCCCACTAAGGTCAGTAGATGTCGCTGTTGTGTAGTGTGCAGTGTAAGCATGTAACCCATCTCTGCCTGCCAATTACTGGTACAGAGAAATACACAGAATAGTTGCACATAAAGCATGTTAAATATATAATAACACTTGTTGACAGGTGCCATCCTCAGCCCAGCCACAGGAACCATGCTCTGGTATACTACATTAGTGCTATAGATGTATACACTGTATGTAATCGGCATGTCTTTGTATCTCTGTAATGTGTGTGTGTGTGTGTGTGTGCATATTTGTGTATCTGTGTGTGTATGTGCCTTTGTGTGTGTGTCTATTTTTGTGGTAGTTCTATACATCTATGTATAATATGTGCGCAAAAAAAACTATAAACCAGCTAATCCTGCACAGGTAACAGATTACAACTTTGCATTTGGGGCAACCAATCCCTGACTCCCTAATCGAGTGGCAGAGTCGCCCTTTAAGGGTGTGTGTGTGTGTGGGGGGGGGTTCTGTCTGGAGGGACAGTGACATTAATAGTGTATCAGGGTAGAGTCAGAGATCGGCTGCCCCGTTTGCACAGCTATAATCCCTTACCTGTGAAGGTACTTGATCACATTCTGGATGTGTGTGTTTGCACATATACAGTGGTCGGGAAGGGGGGGGGGGGGGCACAGCTGCTTAAACTGCCCATATTCTTCTTCAACCCCCTCTCATTTCATGGATATAAGTCACAGAACCCTGAACTTTCGCTGCTTTTAAATGACAGTAGAGTAGACAGCTGCCAGCTCCCCACTCTCCCTTGTAGCTGCATTAGGCCCATGGCCTGTAAGTGATTAGCTGAAGCAGTGTCCCATCCCAGCGCACGCAGCATGATGACGTCACCCCACTGCCTGCACTCGGAGTGTCCAGCAGGAAGAGGAGCCACAGCTGGGTGGGAGAAATTTTTATTAATTTTTTTTTTCATTCTGTTAACCTAAGGGGCACTGTTTAGGGGAAGAGAGGCACATGCACTGTGTATGTCATTATATGGGGGCACTATCTGGGGACAGTAAGTAGTCTTCAGTAAGGGTAATTATATGAAGATCCAACTACTGTGTGGGGGCACTATTAGAAAGGGAAACTACTGTGTAGGGGCACTATTAGAAAGGGAAACTACTGTGTGGGGGGACTATTAGAAAGGGAAACTACTGTGTGGGGGCACTATTAGAAAGGGAAACTACTGTGTGGGGGCACTATTAGAAAGGGAAACTACTGTGTGGGGGCACTATTAGAAAGGGAAACTACTGTGTGGGGGCACTATTAGAAAGGGAAACTACTGTGTGGGGGCACTTTTATAATGTGGTGCCCTATGGATCGGTCATTTGTATAAGTGTTTGATGCTGGAAAAATGTGGAGCCTTAGATGTTTGTCTGGCAGATACTGCAGAGATGAGTCATGGCAGGAAGAAGTCCCTCTTATTGATCTAGACAGGAAAGAAAAGGAAAGTGAACGTCTCTGATCAGAGAAGATGCAGTGTCCCAGAACATGCAGACTACTACTCCTATTATGGCCATTTCTCTTGCTGTGTCAATGCCTGTTCTGGTAAGTGTTTGCACTGCAACTGCTGCTGGTTTTCCCCTAGTATTCTCTAGTAATGTGCATTTTCATGTGTATTGTCATGTATTCCTGTATATTATTACAGTGTACAGTGGTATGCAAGGCTGTTGATCACGTGACCTGTAACCATGGTTCCTCCAATGGCCGACTAGCTCTGGCCAGGAGCAACCATGTGACCTCCCACTTCCTCCTAACAAGTTAGTCTTCCCCCTGCTTCCAAGCAAGGAGGATGTGTGTCGTCCCTCTCCTGCCTCAGAGGAGTTGGGCTTCTTCTCTGCAGCTCCCACTTCACCACTAGAAGTGTGGATTAGGTGCTCTGCTATATTCAAGTCTTCGGCTGTATCTGCCTGCTCAAGTGACCGGATTCTTCTCTCTCATCTGGGTGTCATTCTGATATCTCTCCTCATCGCTGCAAGGATTCACAGCAAGTATTATTCTCAAGCTAATCCACCCAGCAACGCTATTTCTCTCATACTCCTACTCCCATCATCCGGCACGTATTCTCACAGCCTATGCAGCACCACTCCTGCCTTATTTGTCAAAGCCTGCTATATACCCGGTTGCATCCGGACAGAACTGTTGCTACTAGTTACCTTATCTATAATAAAACCGCTGTTACTGAACCCTGGCATTGGTGTCCACTAACTGGTGCCCCGACTAAGTGCAGCGAAGAATCGCATGCCCATCATCACCCGCAGATTCCTCAGACCGGCCCTGCAGCTGTGCCGCCCTCAGGCCTATACCGTGACAAGTATACACCCTGCAGCTGCCCCGGTCATTGCCCGCTCATAACACCAGCACTGCGGAAGTGGCCCCCAGGGGCCAGGGCATCGCATTTTTGGCGTCACGAACAGGATACACACGCCACGCGGTGTACAAGATCTATAGTTTATTATCGTCTCCAGAGACTTTGCTAAAATTGCCATGGGAGTTTTGATTACTGAGTCGCTGCACGGCTTAGACTGTACACAAAATGGCCGCTTCTTGCTGTTATTTCTACCTGCGCCATCCCCCGGTGACGAGGGGGTTAACTGCCATGCGGCCGAGAAGCGGGAATTGCTTGGCGCCATTGATAATGACTGTGTCTCTCCTGATTGGCCGGCCGCTTCCACTGACGTCATTGTTGCTGGGCAGACTTTGGAGCCTGATCCTCCAGCCTGGCGCTCCTCCACTTCCTGCTACAAGTTCCGGCCAGTGGAACGCAAGATGGCGGCCTATGAAGAGCACCTGCCTGCAGCCCCAGCGCTTGTGATGCCTACACTGCCTGATAGTCTGCCTCTGCTCAATCCTGCGTGCCTGCTAATGCCGCCACCCTCCGACAGCGATATCAGTTGGGGCTCTACACCAGTCTCCAACGGTCCGGAGGAAGAGCCTGTCTCCATCGCCAGCGTCTCACCGGGATCTCGTTGCTCCAGCACTCCCGAGGTTGCCTTCTCCACAGGAGGATCGACCTCGCCAGAAAACGATGGATCCGTGAGTACCGGGGTTCCGGGCGCCCCTCTTCCTGCCTCTAGCCAGGGGGATAACTTTAAGGCCACCTGCTACGCCAGTCCCTGGAGGCTCCCCGGGCCCGAGTCACCATCCCTGCCTCAGTGGGTGTTTGGGGACGACCCGGTTATCAAGAAGTTGGCGGATGAGATCAAGCAGGCCCTAACCTTGCTACCTCCGGTGGCTAAAGCCCCCCTCACCATGGCTACTACGGTGACTTCCCCTACCACTGCCGTGGCTAAAGCTGCGACCACCACCGCTACCTACCATGTGGCCCCTACTGTCTCTCCTGTGACCACAGTAGCCCCTACTGTCTCTCCTGTGACCTCCGTGACCCCTAGCCTCGTGGTCACCACCGCAGCAGATGATGCTCCTGCTCCGGCTTCCTCCCGGTATTATCCCTGGGAGAAAAAGAGGGGTGCCACTTGGGGTCCTCCAGGACATTTCTGTTAAATGTCCTCCCAAGGGCTGAGTTCTATGACTGTGTTTTTTTTTTTGTGTACTGTTTCACCATTCTAGTGTATGCAACGTTCAAGGTTCGTGCCTGGTTCTCCTGACCAAGTTCCCTGTACTAACCAGCCATGAGCTGATGGACACTTACAGTAACAAAAAGTTCTCTAGTGCCTGTCCCAGAGCCTTTTACATGGACGATGTTCCAATTGCCTAAAAGAGACTCTACCTAACAGAGACACTTAACCCATTCCTTCCTAATGCACTTTCCTGTGATTGTGTGTTCCACACAGGGTATTATTGCACTTACTTCATTATTGCACTTTTTCTACTATTGTATTCCAGTGTTATCGAAGTCTTTGTATTTCCTCCTCTGAGTAAGCACAAGGTTACATAGATTGCCTCAGAGTAGAGTGCCTCTTTTGTAAAACTGTATATTTTCCAGTGTCTAAGTCAGATAGCTCCTCCTCTGAGTAAGAGAAGTCAGTTTACATATACCTCAGAGAAAGTCCAGTTTATGTAGGAGTGTATTTTTTCATCCAGTCTCATTATTGTGTATTATTATCATATCTATAGCTGGAAAGATTTAGTTGAGCCAGTTCGTATGCAGATTTTCCTCAGATTTTCATTCAGATTTCTCTCCGGTTTCATTCAGATTCATGTGAGCCAGTTCTCCTCAAGACCTCGCAGTATTTGTTGTCCCTTGTTTTTCCTTTCCTTTTGTTTCCAGTATTTGTTTACCTCTGTCTTGTCCCAACGCAGTAGTTATCACACATAGTCTTACCTAACATTCACACTGGTTCATACATATTGCACCTTGGATACCCTTTCGTGTGTTTGGCCTATTGAGTAATTGTGTTGTATGATTGACCGGTATGTAAGGGGCCCCCATGTATGTTTGCTTTTATTATTTTGTTCTTTTCTCTTCCAGGTATCCAAGACACTACTCAGACACGCCAAGATAGTACACAGGTCTTCACGTTCTCCTCCAGTAGGGTAACACATTTAACAGAAAACCTACAGTCTAACTGGCTGGAATATGGAGGGTCACCCGCCAGCAGTTAAGTTGTCCTGGCTTACACGTCAGATGGTTCACGCACTAGCTACCTGGTCGCCAGAGTACGTTAGGCACCCCTAGGTGAAGTCCTGCCACTAGGGTTTCTCATTCTCTCTCTTCTCACCTGTGCCTTGGGCGTGGGAAACACACACCTCCTCACACTCACTCTCATCATTCATTCCTGTTGTTTAATTGTCCAGTCTATTCATGTTTGCTGCCTTCTAGATTCGCCGAGGTCGGCTCAAATTTGCTAGGGAGGTATGCAGTGTCCCAGAACATGCAGACTACTACTCCTATTATGGCCATTTCTCTTGCTGTGTCAATGCCTGTTCTGGTAAGTGTTTGCACTGCAACTGCTGCTGGTTTTCCCCTAGTATTCTCTAGTAATGTGCATTTTCATGTGTATTGTCATGTATTCCTGTATATTATTACAGTGTACAGTGGTATGCAAGGCTGTTGATCACGTGACCTGTAACCATGGTTCCTCCAATGGCCGACTAGCTCTGGCCAGGAGCAACCATGTGACCTCCCACTTCCTCCTAACAAGTTAGTCTTCCCCCTGCTTCCAAGCAAGGAGGATGTGTGTCGTCCCTCTCCTGCCTCAGAGGAGTTGGGCTTCTTCTCTGCAGCTCCCACTTCACCACTAGAAGTGTGGATTAGGTGCTCTGCTATATTCAAGTCTTCGGCTGTATCTGCCTGCTCAAGTGACCGGATTCTTCTCTCTCATCTGGGTGTCATTCTGATATCTCTCCTCATCGCTGCAAGGATTCACAGCAAGTATTATTCTCAAGCTAATCCACCCAGCAACGCTATTTCTCTCATACTCCTACTCCCATCATCCGGCACGTATTCTCACAGCCTATGCAGCACCACTCCTGCCTTATTTGTCAAAGCCTGCTATATACCCGGTTGCATCCGGACAGAACTGTTGCTACTAGTTACCTTATCTATAATAAAACCGCTGTTACTGAACCCTGGCATTGGTGTCCACTAACTGGTGCCCCGACTAAGTGCAGCGAAGAATCGCATGCCCATCATCACCCGCAGATTCCTCAGACCGGCCCTGCAGCTGTGCCGCCCTCAGGCCTATACCGTGACAAGTATACACCCTGCAGCTGCCCCGGTCATTGCCCGCTCATAACACCAGCACTGCGGAAGTGGCCCCCAGGGGCCAGGGCATCGCAAAGACATCACCTATTAGTCACTGGAGGTAGCTGCACTGTAGTTACTTTTTTCGGGCAATGTTAGTCTTTGTATTGTGTTTTGTGTACGGTAATGGTATTGCCATAGTATCCAGTCATTTGTTTGTGTTACTTGTGCTCACGGTGTAGCTGTATAGAAGCTTTATTGGTCACCTTGGCCTTATTAATAGTTTTATTCATCATCATATTTTATTGATACAGTGGTACCCCAGTTCTTGAACATAATTGGTTCTTGAAGGCTCCAGCTGTTACAATACCTCAATTCCATCATGCCTGGACAGGCAAAGCTTCAGGCTCTCTGCCGCCACCTCTGTCCATTTCAGGAACTGTCCAGAGCAGCAGCAAATCCCCATAGAAAACCTCTCTTGCCTGGCTGTCCCTTGCCAGATATGCTACCTCACCTATCAGGCCTCCCCATATCGACATGGAATTGTCTTTACTAACCACTGCCAAGGAACTGCTGCTCTGGAATCTGCACCTATTGAGCCCCTCCTCCCTGCCCTCTTGCCCTCTACTTGCCGCTACCCTATCGGTACTGAGGGATCTATGTGACCGAGATGACGCCTTCTCCACTCCCTCTCCCCTCACTCCTCTTCACCTCCTACCTACACTTACCTCTAACACACTTCACCCCCCTCCTCCGTTATGGAAGCACCTGTCTAAATACCATCTTAGAGACCTGACTCGGCAACATGAGACGCTCAACGTCTCCAGCCTATTACCCTCTAAACACTTCCAGTCTCAACATATTCACAATGTGTGCCACACCTATGATACCCATTCCATGGGCCTAAGGGACATCAACTGGTTAGAAAGACTGGTCCTCTTCCCACAATACCCTAAAAGGCCCCTCTCCAGAATATATGCCGGCCTCATCACCCCCCCCAGAAGGCTCACTACCGAGCTGTCTCAGAGATTGGGAGCGGGAGCTGCAGATCTCCTTTACGCCTAGCCAGTCCCACTTTATTATGAACCATTCTCATGGCTTCTCTCCTTGCATTCGCATCCAGGAATCTTCCTTCAAACTGTTTTCCCGTTGGTATAGGACTTCAGCATTCCTATATGACCACGGCATCTCTCCTACAGACCTATGCTGGCGCTGTCTCAATGACAGAAGGACTCTGTCCCACATATGGTGGCATTGCCCACTCATCCGCCCCTTTTGGGACCAGGTCCTCTCGCTAATTGCCCAACTGCCTGGCCCTACCCCAGTGTTCACCCCTGAACTGATACTTTTGTGGGCCCCTTCCGCTCATTACACCCCCAAGAAAAAGGACCTGACTACCCACCTCTTGGCAGTTGCCAAAATGATGATCCCCCTGTACTGGAGGTCGACCGATCCCCCCCACCTGACTAGGTGGATTGAGAAAGTGGAGGACGTACGGCGAATGGAGGAGATCTGTAGCTGGCACTCCCTTACACACGATAAACATACATCCCTCTGGCTCCCATGGACTACACTATTACATGCTCATTTTAGCCCGACTACTGGCTCTTAATTAACATTTAGATACCTTGGCTCCCCCCCCCCTGGTTATATGTGCCTATACCCAGTTTCACTCACCCCCTGTTCGAGCCCACACATGCCCAGCCTGTCTTATCAGGCCCAGAACTTACTTCCTCTGCCTCCGTTTACTGGCTGATTGTTGCCTAACTGGTTCTAATCTAAAAATACCCTGTACAGATCTGTATTTGTGTTATTGGGCTGTGTGGCCCCTACCCTTCCTTGTTGTTGAGCTTTGTGTTTAAATGCCTATGAAACATTTCTGTGTTTTAATAAAAAGAGATTTGACTAGAAAACCTCTCTTGCCCTGGACAGTTCCTGACATAAACAGAGGTGGCAGCAGAGAACCTAAAGCTTTGGCTGTCCAGGCATGATGGGAATTGTGGGTTTGTAACAGCTGGAGGGCATTAGGTCCCCCCTCCATGACCTGAAGGTTTTTATGGAAATGATAAGACGGTGACAATTCCAAAGAACTTCTGACTGGCTGATAACTTATATAGATGGTTTCAGACGACAGCAAGGAGGACTCCATGTTCATACACATCAGCACATTCTCATAGATCTACAAATCATCAGCTGCAGAGAAATACAATAGTGTCAAAAAAGACAAAGGATTAAAGATAAAGACAAAGGATTAATCTCCAGTCTTCCAGTACTTATAACTTGCTGCATGTCCTGCAGGAAGTGGTGTATTCTCTCCAGTCTGACACAGTGCTCTCTGCTGCCACCTCTGTCCATGTCAGGAACTGTCCAGAGCAGCAGCAAATCCCCATAGAAAAAACTCTCCTCCTCTGGGCAGTTCCTGACATGGACAGAGGTGGCAGCAGAGAACACTGTGTCAGACTGGAGAGAATACACCACTTCCTGTCACCCGTTCCTGCAACTCCTCTCCCGGCAGCAGTGTGCATCTTCTCGCTCATCTTCCGGCGCAGGCAGCATAGTACAGGAGACTCTGCCTGGGCCGGACGACCCCACAGCCTTTATCAGACGTCAGTGTGTGCGTCTTAAAGACACACGCTGACGTCTGATAGAGGCTGCGGGGACGTCCGCCCCAGACAGAGTCTCCTGTACTATGCTGCCAGCGCCGGAAGATGTTTGGGGAATGGCCGGACGGAGTGTCACTGTGGGGCCGATAACTGCCACGGCTTCTTGGGGGTACGACCTAAAGTAAGTGAATAGATCTGTTCTGGAGAATCACAAGATGAATGTTATGGACACTTCAGGACTGTATGATTTTAGTTTTGACCAGAGAACATCTTCCTTCGTCTGGAGGCATCTTCTCTTAGAAGGAATGCTTTTTTTTTGTTTTTTATTTGCTGCTAAGAGCTGCCCCCTTTGGATAGATGCTAGGGTATAAACCTGTAGCGTCCCTGGGGCTGATGGTGGTCAGCAAACTTATAAAATTGCCTTTATATTTCTCGGCCTAGTGTCATGGAGGAGGAGCTGACCTGCTCGAGTGCCACAGGCTGGCTTAACTCAGCACTTGCCTCCACCTCCAGGACCCTCTTTTATTGACATACAGATCTCAGTATGTTACCATGAAAATGCTAGGAGATGAGTGCACAGGTGTGCCAGGCTGTGGCACTTAAAGGGGAACTATCAGCAGGTTAGACAAATATAACCTGCTGATATGTCCCTATTGCACAGATGACACAGAGGAGAAAGGTATGTCTCTTACCTTTCTCCTCTGTGCCGATCCGGTGCAGTTAGTCTTTTGCTCTACCATCTGTGGAGACCATTAGGAGCACTGTCTGCCCCATAGCACCGATCCGCCCTGGCTGCTTTAGGGGCGGGCACTGCTCCTAACGGTCTTACCAGACCGCACTGAGGAGGAAGGTAAGAGACATCCCTTCCTCCTCAGCATCCCCTGTGCAGCAGGGACATATCAGCAGGTTACATTTGTTTAACTTGCTGAAACTTTCCCTTTAGGTTGCGTTCACACCTACTGGATCCGCAGCTGATTTTCATGCTGCGAGTTTGCAGCAAAATCAGCTGCGGATCTTGTACTGTAAAGCTCAATGGGTCCCATACACGCAGCGGATCTGCTGCCTGCATGGGACCCGGCCCCTTTAACCCCTGCGCCGCCCGCATGCCCGATCACCAGAGCCAGGACCATCACACAGCCACGGCCCGAGCAGGTGATGTATGCTCGGGGCCGGGGCTGCGATCGGGCGTGCGGGGGGTCGGGGCGGCGATCGGGCGTGCGGGGGTTTAGGTTGGCCGGGGCTGTAAGCTGTGAGCGGCCTGTGGCGGCGCAGGGGTTAAAGGGGCTGGGTCCCATGCAGGCAGCGGATCCGCTGCGTGTATGGGACCCATTGAGCGTCACAGTACAGAATCCGCAGCTGATTTCATTGCAAACTCGAAGCATGAAAATCAGCTGCGGATCCGGTAGGTGTGAACGCACCCTTAAGCAGTTTGACATTTTTTATAAGTTTGGCAACCACCATCACCACCAAGGATACAGCTTGCTACTATACCCCAACAGTTTTCCAACGGGGTCCAGAGCAACAAGTAGACCTGGCAGGTTCCCTAGCAGAAGGAATACTGTTAGAATAGCGCCACCTGCTGTTTAATTTCAATAGCTTTACTGTGTCCACCTCAGTAAATGTCAAAAGAGATGTCATGCTAGGAAATGCTAAAGAATATTGTCAGCTCCACTGCCAAGCAGAGATGATGCTGCTACATACACATCTAACATATCAAACCTGGCAGCCCTCTTAGCACTGCGATAGGAGAGGGGATAACCCCTGTATTCCTCTAATTGCTAACATAATACACAGCAGTAATTCTTTATTGTGTATTATGCCTGCTACTGTAAACCTTCCAGACTTCCATGCATGGCAGACTTAAAGGCCATTGTTAGGTCCTTGCCTACCATAGCAATCCATTGATACTCCATGATCATGTGTCAGACTACTTTGATGCCTCAGAGGTTCTAAGGGTCCTATTCCACGGAGCGATAATCGGCCCGATTCGGCCACTTATCGCTCCATGGAATAGAGACAACGATCAGACTATGATCGTGTCATCAGCTGATCGTTTATTTAGGTTCAAACCCAAAATCATTGGGCACTGACCGCGCATCGCTGCATGTAATAGCGATGCGCGGCGGGCGAATGATGATATCACAAGCACCATGCTTAACGCGGGTGCTGCGGGTGGCGGCACTGCTGGGGGGGGGGACGTAATAATTAGAGCAAGATATGGGGCATAGAATAACTATTTGGGGTACCTACGGGGCAGAGAGGGTTCTTCGGGGGGGCATAGAAGAACTAATTGGGGTACGGAGGGGGTACAAAATACGGGGCACAGAGGGGGCATGGCATATTTAGGGCACAGAGAGGACATAGAAAAGTATTTGGGGCAAAGAGGAGGCATGAAAAAATTATAATAAATCATATGGGACATATAAAAACTAAGGGGGCACACAGCAGTCCTTTATACATTGTAGGGGGCAAAGAGGGGGCATAGAACACTATGGGGCACAAAGGGGGCATTTAAAAACTATGGGGCATAGAGGGGGCATATAAACATATGGGTGCACAGTGTGGATATATTTACACTATATGGGGGCACTGTGAGGATATATATATACACTATATGGGTGCACAGAGTGGGTATATACACTATATGAGGTCACAAAGGGGGCTATGTATACTATATGGGAGCGCAGAGAGGGCCTATTATATGGGCACAGAGTGGGCACTATTACAGTGTGGGGCAATACATGGGGACTGTGTATAGAGGTGAGGATGGTGCTAATGCCTGGAGCCTAAAATGTTTGTCTGGCAGATTCTGTGCAGACGAATTGTGCTCGGGAGAATCGTCAAGATGGCCGGGTCTGAATGGGGAAGAAAAAAGAAAGCGAGCGACTCCGATCAGAGAAGACGTCACCTGTAAGTCTCGGGGTGTAACTACAGTGTAATCACTTATATGGGGGAAGAGAGTGGGGGACACATAGGTTATGGGGGGGGGGGGCTCAGGCACATACTCGCACAGGGTTCCTCTGCTGTCTGTGTCTGCCCCTGCTGACCGCTAATATTGCATCTTCTGAGGACAGTCCTGCTCCCACACTATATAGAAGTACTAATAGTGTATGACACAGAAATAATATCATCAAGTGTTTACTGTGTGAGTAAGAGGCAGATTCCATTTAGTCAGGAGTCTGGGATAATTTATTTAGGAGTCTGAGGGGAACAGCACAATGACAGGAGAGCGGACAAAGCCTCTGTAATTGTTCTGTATTCTACCTGTGACTGTGTCTGTCCACTGCTGTATACTCTTCTATAGTCTGCAGGGTGTAATACTCTGCAGCATCTGTGTACACCTGGTATCTGGTATCACTGCTGTATACTCTTCTTTAGTCTGCAGGGTGTAATACTCTGCAGCATCTGTGTACACCTGGTATCTGACATCACTGATGTATTCTATTCTGTAGTCTTGAGGGTGTAATACTCTGCTGCATCTGTGTACACCTGGCATCTGATACCACTGCTCTATTCTATTCTGTAGTCTTGAGGGTGTAATAGTCTTCCATATCTGTGTACACCTGGTATGTGATATAACTGCTGTATTTTATTCTATAGTCTGCAGGGTGTAATACTCTGCAGCAGCTGTGTAGACCTGGTATCTGGTGGCTATATGGTCAGTGTATGGCGGTTTTATTGATTATAGTGGTAGTGTAAACTTATTTTTTGTCTGTGAAAATTCTGGGCTTCTCATTTGTAAGATAATGATGTGACTAAGTAGAGCTAAAAATTCTTCTGCTCGACATAGTTGGCGCAATGGTTGTGTGTTGGGGGGGGGGGGCGATATTAATGTGGGCTGGTGGGATTTTTGTGCCAGGGCTGCTTTTCAGCCCCAGTCTGGCTCTGGCTGATAGAGACTGCAGGGAGCATGAAAGAATGAGCAGGGCAGATCTGGGCACATACATGCAGCACTCTCTGTCCGGGAAGAGGGGTTACCGCTGTGAAGAGATTACCTCCACAGTGGATCTGCTATGATTTGGAAGGTGAGGGAGACTTCCTCGTCAGAGTACAGTGCGGTAGACCACGCTAGGCAGACCATGCCCCTCCCCCACTCCCCCTCCCACTCAGTACAGGGAGCTCTTAAACCAAAGCAATGCTCTTAAAACATGTTACAATTTACAATTTGCACACTGATGTACATACACATACGTGCATCCATATGCACAGTGACGCACATACTCTGCATATACACATCCCTATGCACACAGACACACTGCATATACACATCTATATGCACCCATACTGCATATAGTATGTGGATTGAGAAGGAATAGGCGATAAATAGAAGGTGTTCTACTATACTATATAGTGTCATGCTATCATATGATTGTGTGAATAGTGGTCGGAGAAGTGTTTGGACATGGCTATGGGGGGGGTATGAGTAGCTGTGGGGCATGGTTACTAGGCCATGGCACACCTGGCATATTGCGGTTAATGTCCTTTCCTCTCAGCAATGGTTGGGGGGTTTTTATAACTCGGATTTGGTGAAATTCTGCCATTGTTCCTGAGACTATCAGTCTTGCTCTCAGCAGGCACTTAGGACCTGTACATTTACAGGATGTAGTCATTCTTCCTGACAATTCAAATCAAATGTGTTTTAATGACATAATAGTTTTCCCAATAAATCTTGCTGCTAGCAGACATCTCCCATTGTTGTGTTTGTTGCCAGGCTGTGTGACTAATCAGGAGACATTCAGCTTTCTTGCCTACTTGTTTATTGCTAATGTGCTCTTTACAGTATGTTTCTGAGGGCTGAAAGAAGATTTTAATGGGTCAAGAAGCGGGAGATAAATTAATCATTTGCTGAAGCTGCCAAGAAATAAATCAGGACAAATATGTAGTAATTATGCAGAGCTGCACCAGTCTCCTCCTAGACTTCATAGAATAAGGCATGTCTGCATGGGAAGAAGATACCGAGGACATTCTGCAGCACCTCCACAGGTCAGCAGTGACCAATCTGCACCAAATCATGCTCATTTTGTTGTGGTGATCTAATATACTGCAGATGTTTGGGCAGAAAGTGGGAAGGGTATCAACTCTTTGTGGACATACCCTTAAAGTTTTCCTCAAGGGGTATTTCCATCTCAATGTACAAAGTTAAACCTGTAGGGCACATTGAATATTATTGCAGATACATGCATTTAGCCAATTTGCCTCCTTCTCATGATATGACCACTCTTTTTTCCTCCCATAGTTGATAGATAGTATAGTATATACCAGCCACCACTACACTCTAAAATCAGTGGTCTGCCTGGTATATATGTTTATGTATGTGTATATATGTATGTATATATATATATATATATTAGTGAGAAGGTACAAGGTGTCATAGTAGATGACAGATACGTGTCACCGAGGTGCCTGGCCTCGGTGAAGTCAGCTGGTAGCTTTTGTCAGTAACCCTAGGTTACTGACACTTTTTGTTGAATAGTATGGCTGTTTGCACAGCTGATCCAGGCCGGCCTTTCACTGGAGCAGTCTTATGGTGCGTTTACACAGGCAGATTTATCTGACAGATTTTGGAAGCCAAAGCCAGGAATGGATTTGAAAAAAGGAGAAAGCTCAGTCTTTCCTTTATGACCCGTTGCCTGTTTATGGTCTGTTCCTGTCTTTGGTTTCAAAAATCTGTCAGATAAATCTGCCTGTGTAAACGCACCATTAGAGTTGGGTGGGATGACTGCTCCCACGTATTCCAGGACTAATTTTCTGTGGCTGGATAAAATCCAGGTAGCTCAGCAGAGCTGGGGGTGTGGTTCCAACTCTGGAGGTTGTGGGACTTGCAGTGCTGGAGTGTGTCAGCTGGGAAGCTGGTGGGTGTCTGGAAGCTGTGCCATCCCACCTTTCCACATCCTAGCAGATGAAGCCCCAACTGAAAAGGACCTGTGAGTTTGTGACGTCCACTTGGACTTTATATTCTGTTTTGCTGAAGTCAAGCCATTAGTGTTTTTAGTTCTGCTGTACCTTCTATGCAGGAAATAAAAGGACTGCTGTTTGGCTAAACTTCATATTGAGAAAGACTTTTTATATTGCCATTTGAACTCATCCCCACAATATATACATACACACACACACACGCACCTCGCATCTCTCTATGCATCTATACTGTCTATACATACACCAGCCAGACCACTATTTTTACAGCAGAGTAGTGGTTGGTAACCTAGGCGACAAGCTGTTAACAATGGGAGGTAAAGAGTTGACATATTAGGAGCAGGAGACAAGTTTTCTAAATATTGTAAATGTATTTGCAAAATTATTTAACTTGACCTGCCCTACAAGTGTAACTGTGTTAGTTGAGATAGTAATACCCCTATAGTGCTATGCATAGAACAACATTTGAGCACATACAGTGGCGTAGCGACCACGGTCGCAGCGGTCACCGCCCGCGAGGCCCCCCCTTGGCACCGCACTGCCTCCCTCTTGTGACCGCAAGCAGTGTTTTGCTGGCACGCACAAGTGGCTGGCCCTGGCTGCCGTGCGGCTTCCCGACTCTGTCCCAGTCCGGATGGTGCTTCCGGCACAGAGAGCGTCTATAACAAGCGCCCGCTGTGCCGGAAGTAACATCCCCGGCGCACACAGAGCTCAGTGTGTGCTGCTGGGGACGGGAGAGAGTCGGGGAGCCGCACGTCAGCCGGGGACCGGACTGCAGAAGAGAAGATCCACGGTGGGTGAGCGAGTTGTCAGGTGAGTTGTGTGCTTTTTTTTTTTTTTTTTTCCTTATCTGCTTTACAAAATAAGGGGGCTAAAATAGAGGGTGGGGTGGGGGGGAGGCAGCAAAAGGGGGCTAACATGGGGGGGGGAGGCAGCAAAGGGGGCTAACATGGGGAGGAGGCAGCAAAAGGTGGCTAACATGGGGAGACAACAAAAGGGGGCTAACATGGGGGGGAGGCAGCAAAAGGTGGCTAACATGGGGGGGCAGCTTGAGGGGGCTAACATGGGGGGGGCAGCTGGAGGGGGCTAACATGGGGGGGCAGCTGGAGGGGGCTAACATGGGGGGGCAGCTGGAGGGGGCTAACATGGGGGGTGGCAGCTGGAGGGGGCTAACATGGGGGGTGGCAGCTGGAGGGGGCTAACATGGGGGGGACAACAAGAGGGGGCTAACATGGGGGGACAACAAGAGGGGGCTAACATAAGGGGGATAACATGGGGGGCAAAATAAGGGGGATAACAGGGAGGCATATATAAGGGGGACATCACAGGGGGGTCATCTATAAAGGGGACTACACGGAGGGGGGGTGTATACAATAGGACATATACTATAGTGGACCACACAGAGGAATGCATGTACTATAGTGGGATCACATAGTGTCAGGGCTACCCACTAAATGAGGGTGTAAAGGGGCCAGTACAGATGTGCAGTTTGTAGAGAGATGAGGATGGTGACAGAGTGAGAAGCCTAATCTGTTTGTCTGGCAGATTCTGTGGATTTGTGGCTCAAAGAAGTTCTCATAACGGCCCAGGACAGAAGAAGATGAAGAGGGAAGAACTCAGAGAAGATGTCCCCTGTGAGTCACTGGATATAACTGCACTGTAATGTATATGGTGTACAGAGCCTGTGTAGAGCTGGGGCTACCTCTATATGACTGGATGCGGTGATAGTGAGCTGTGTACAGTGGATTATTTAGTAGCAGCGTGGCGTTAGTCAGTATGCGTGGCATTGGTCAGTATGCGGTGGTAATATTTGTTACTTGTAATCTGGTACAGTATTTTATTGGATTTAGTATACTGAATAACAATATGGTGGTGATGGTAATATTTCCTTCCTATATACTGGTATTATTGGCAATATTGGTCTCAGTATACAGGATTTGGTTAGTAACAGTATGGCAGTAATATGTATGGTGATAATATTTCCTATATACTGGTATTATTGGTAATATCGGTCTTGAGATATACCAATAGCATCGCTTGGTCGAGGAAGGGGGGGCCCCAAATTGCCCTCTTGCACCAGAGCCCAAGAGAAATTAGCTACGCCCCTGAGCACATATCAATATAATTTTCTTACTTTTATGTTAATATCCTATGAGGTTTGAAGTGCATACTTTTTATAATTTAAGTTTATGTTCACACTACGTAAAACTACAGCCGTAGTTCTCGCCGCAGAACTACGGCCGTAGTTTTGCGGGGTGGAACATAACCTTACTTTCAATGGGACCCCGGCCGGAGAGTACACACATCGTATAAGCTCCGGCCGGGATCCATGCGGCGCTGCAAAGAAACTGAGATGTCAGTTTTCTGTGGCCGGAATTCAGTGAATTCCGGCCGCAGAAGGAACTGTCAGTTCACACAGTGAAGCGAGCGGCTCCGTCCGCTTGCTTCACTCTGTGCTATGGGAAGCTCTGATGCGCCCGCATCAGAGCTCTGCGGCCGGAAAGATCATCCGGCCGGCTGTGATGATCCGGGCTAAGACCGGCTGTTCTGTGACCTGGCCGGGGTCACGGAACGGCCGAGTGTTCACGTAGTGTGAACTTAGCCTAATAGTAGATCACTTGTATGGTGAGCACGAGGTACTGCAACAGGTGGTGTAGTGCAGTACAAGCTGGGTGCAGTAAGGCGTATTATATGTCCCATGGCAAAGTGGCAATGCTAGCATCCCCCTGTGTACCGCCAGTGTAAGGGAATGGTTATTAATGCAAGGATATGGCCAGCAAACAGTTTAGTTAGGTCGATTACATTATACAAATGTGGCCTGTTATTTACTCTTTGAACGTTGGAACCCGTGTGATTTAAAATATTGTTTTGTCATGGTTAGAGATGAGCGCAACTCAAGTCCGATCATTTGGCATTTGAATAGCTGTGGCTGAAGAGGTTGGATGCAGCCCTAGGGAGTCTGTGGAAACATGGTTATTCTTTATGTACAGTATTATCAGTACGAATATTTCACAAGGTTTCTTTATCTGTTACCTTAAAAAACTTAATTCTGCTTGTTAAAATGTTCCAGCACTTTGTAGACAACGACAAAACTGGCATTAAAGACTGGAAAATTGGAAAACTCTTGTTGGAACAATAGCAATATGTGTATCTTTTATATTCTGTGTCGGTAATTGCACCATCCATTTTCTTTGCACAAAGCTGCAGTAAAAAGGAGAAACATGCATCTTAACACAATAACACAGCCTCTAAACTGAGAAGACCTTTCCTTGAACCAGCTTGTCAACACTTACGCATCACCTTTCTTCTTCTCTTATGTAGAAGTATGCCTGGTGTCACCCTAGTGATACAATACTACATTATTTCTTTAGGAAACAGAAAATGAAGATTTTTGTCATTACAACCCCCCTAGCTTTATATACACTATAAGTACAAGTATAGTAGAAACATTTCTTATACAGTACATGTGTATATCATAGAAATGTGTACAGTAGATGATGTTGCAGCTAAAAGATGCAATGTCTAAAAGTATGTTGTATGTCATCTGCAAATATGCAAAACACAGCAATCACTGAGCTCAGGGAGATCAGCAAAAAAATCAATGGAGTAGTCATTTAAGAGTTTCCATTGATACATTGCCGCCTAAAAAATTGAATATGCAAAAAAGCGGTCATTGAAGCCTCGTTTACAAATCTCAAAACATGGAAATAGCCAGATATCCTTTTGGGAAAGGAAACCTGTTGCCTAGGGGTGCCTCAAAGTGGGGAGATCACTAAACCACCCTGATATGTAGCCCCTTAAAGCGTAACTGTCATGTTTTTTTTTTTTTTATTGCAGAAATCAGTAGTATAAGCGATTTTAAGAAACTTTGTAATAGGTTTCATCAGCCAAAAAAGCCTCCTTCTGTACTCAAGAAGCAATCTCCCAGCCTCCCCCCCTGACTTCTTATCTGTGCATTATCAGGCAAACACGTCTTCATTACAGAGAAGCCAGTGAAGACGGGTTCTGCTCTCTCCATTGTAAGCCTATGAAGGGGGGAGGGGCTGAGGGAGATGAGGGAGCAGGAAGAGGTGACATGAAGGTCAGCTGTTTGTAGACTCTCTGGGCACCTAAAATGCTAAATTCAGGTGTCAGAAAGGTCAGTGCTTATCTATGAACTTACTGAGAGAAGATTGCAGGTTGTTGTGCTTTGCAAGACTGCTCCGTGCTCAGTCACTCCTAACAGCCCCTCCCCTCTCCATAGCCACATAATGGACAGAGAAATCCTGCTTCATCTGATGTGAGGGGGGAGGCTGGGAGATTGCTTTTTCAGTCCAGAAGGAAACTCTTTTAGTACATAAAACCTATTACAGAGTTTCTTAAAATCGCTTGTACTGTTGATATTTAATGTGTTCAGAAAAATGACCCTGAAATGAGTTACGCTTTAAGTTCCACTCAGTTGTGAGTATTAGGAGACAAGTAGGGAAATACCAGGGTGGCCCCTTTTGTGTTCACATTCAGTTCTGAAAAACACCTGTTAGTGTGGAGTTAAAATACTTATTCGTTGACAAAATAGGGTTACTTAGCAGGGGTGCCGTATGCCGGGGTAGCTTGTGCGGTGGTGTGGCAGCTGCGTAGGTGTAGGGTCACTTGGGCACTTGTCACGGTAGCCTGAAGTGGTGCTGGAACTCACCCCAGGACAAACAGGCACTGCGTTTTGAGGTTTTGGATAGCCCAAGCGTAACCTGGTGTGTAGGTGCAGTTGCAGAATGATAGACCAGAGTCCAATAGGATAACATCCATTTACTTTACATCTTCAGTGCAAAACAATAGGAATACCTTGGTAACTGCAGGTGCAGGCAAGAGGTAGTAAAAGCTGTGCAAGCAAGCGTAGAGTGGAGTAGTGGAGCATCTTGAGGGCTTAATGTTGCTGTGTACTCTGCCGGGATAGCATAGTTGATATGAGAAGAGGAGAAGATACTCGTGCTCACATATAGATCCATTTTCTGATCTGACATCTGTCTTATGCCCTATAGTGTCAGGGTACCCGTCCTGCTAGGGTAGTACAAGGTCACAGGTCCCTGCACTGGGTTGAGCAGGTTTCCCAGAATAGCTGTACGTTGCAGTAGGATACGAAGGCGTTAACTGCAGTTTGTCCTACTGGGGTCAGTACCTAGCCTTAACCCCTTAGTGACCGCCGATACGGCTTTCTACGGCGGTCACTAATGGGCCTTATTCTGCTGCCATCAGCTTTTTACGGCGATGGCAGAGAATAAGGCTGCGGGGCCGGGACGGCCCCCACCCCATCCCCCCCGGCTACCGGAGGTAGCTGAGGGGTTGGGGCAGTGTGTGAGGTCCGTCCCGGCCCCCCCCCTTACCGACGATCGCCGCTATTAACGTTATAGCGGCGACCGTCGGTAAATGAGAGTACCGGTGCCGCCGCCACCTTTCATCTCCCCCCGCCGTGAATCTACGGCGGGGGGAGATGAAATAAGTATCCCCCAGACCTCAGATCAGCCCCCCCTAGTGCCCCGATAATTAACCCCCCGCCCCCGGCGGCCATCATTTCCAAGATGGCCGCCGCTATCGCTGTGAACCGACTAACGTCGGTTCACAGCGATTAAAAGGTTAAAATGAATGAAAGCCCCATGCTCTCCGCCACCGGAGGTAGCGGAGAGCATGGGGCAGTCATCGGGGACCCCCCTGTGGGGTCCCGGTACAAGCGATCAGCGGTATATACTATATACCGCTGATCGCTTGTGCCATGTGCTCCCGGCACTTTTTATCCCCTGTCACCATGAATGATTGGTGACAGGGGATAAAAAGTGATGTCGCCCCCCACCCCCCCTGTCACCCCCGTCCCCCAGTCACCCCCCCCTTCCCCATATACTCACCGGATCGACGGAGCTCCTTCCTCCTCGACGTCCTGGCTGGTTATGAAGTGCGCATGCGCTTCACAACCAGCCAACTCTGAAAATTTAAAGTGACAGAGACCAATTTGGTCTCTGTCACTGAACTATGATTACTGAGATAGAAAATATCACAATAATCATAGTAATACAGTGAAAATGAATATGTAAAGTACAAAAAGTGACAAACATACAAAAAAATAAAACACACACTTTTTATTATAGTAATAATTGCAGTTTACTCCCAAATTACCCCTAACCCCTCCCCAGATTACCCGTAACCACCGCACGTTGCCCGTAACCACCGCACGTTGCCCGTAACCACCGCACGTTGCCCGTAACCACCGCACGTTGCCCGTAACCACCGCACGTTGCCCGTAACCACCGCACGTTGCCCGTAACCACCGCACGTTGCCCGTAACCACCGCACGTTGCCCGTAACCACCGCACGTTGCCCGTAACCACCGCAAATTGCCAGTGACCCCCTCCAGATTGCCCGTAACCACCCCAAATTACATGTACCCACCCCAGATTACCTATAAGCACTTCAGTTTATCAGTAACAATCCCAGATTGTCTGTAACCCTTCCAGGTTGCACATAACCCCCCCAGGTTCCCCGTAATTATGCCAGATTACATGTAACCCCCCCAGATTGCACGTAACCACTGCGCGTTGCCTCTGACCACGCCACGATGCCTCTGACCACGCCACGATGCCTCTGACCACGCCACGATGCCTCTGACCACGCCACAATGCCTCTGACCACCGCACGTCGCCTCTGACCACCGCACGTCGCCTCTGACCACCGCACGTCGCCTCTGACCACCGCACGTCGCCTCTGACCACCGCACGTCGCCTCTGACCACCGCACGTCGCCTCTGACCACCCCAAATTGCCAATGACCCCCTCCAGATTGCGGTGCCCATGTCAGATTACAGGTACCCACCCCAGATTGCCTATAAGAACTTCAGTTTATCCGTAACCACCCCACGTTGCCCGTAACCACCCCAGATTGTCAGTAAGCACTGCAGGTTGCGCGTAACCACCCCACGTTGCCCTTATCCACCTCAGATTGTCTGTAAGCACTGCAGGTTGCCCGTAACCAGCCAACGTTGCCTGTAACCACCCCAGATTGTCTGTAAGCATTGCAGGTTGCCCGTAACCACCCCACGTTGCCCGTATCCACCCCAGATTGTCTGTAAGCACTGCAGGTTGCCCGTAACCACCCCACGTTTCCCGTAACCATCCCAGATTGTCTGTAAGCACAGCAGGTTGCCCGTAACCAGCCCACGTTGCCCGTAACCAGCCCACGTTGCCTGTAACCAGCCCACGTTGCCTGTAACCAGCCCACGTTGCCTGTAACCAGCCCGCGTTGCCTGTAACCAGCCCACGTTGCCTGTAACCAGCCCACGTTGCCTGTAACCAGCCCACGTTGCCTGTAACCAGCCCACGTTGCCTGTAACCAGCCCACGTTGCCTGTAACCAGCCCACGTTGCCTGTAACCAGCCCACGTTGCCTGTAACCAGCCCACGTTGCCGTAACCACAGCAGGTTGCCCGTGACCACCACACGTTGCCCATAACCACCACACATTGCCCGTAACCACCCCGCGTTGCCTGTAACCACCCCACGTTGCCTGTAACCACAGCAGGTTGCCCGTGACCACCCCATGTTGTCCGTAACCACCCCAGATTACCTGTAACCACCTCAGGTTGCCCATAACCATCCCTGGTTGTCCGTAACCACCCCACATTACCTGTAATCTAATTTTTTTTATCTTATTTTAGTAACTGCGCTATTCTAATAACCATTACTAGCTGCGGTTTTGCTCCTGTAAATCGGCGCTCCTTCCCTTCTGAGCCCTGCTGTGTGCCCATACAGTGGTTTATGCCCACATATGGGGTACCGTTGTACTCAGGAGAACCTGCGTTACAGATTTTGGGGTACGTTTTCTCTCCTGTTCCTCGTCAAATTGAGAAATTTCAAACTAAACCAACATATTATTGGAAAAATTCGAGTTTTTCATTTTTACTGGCCAATTTTGAATACTTTCCTCTAATACCTGTGGGGTAAAAATGGTCACCACACCCCAAGATGAATTCTTTGAGGGGTGCTCTTTCCAAGATGTGGTGACTTTTGGGGGGAATCTATTCTGCTGACACTACAGGGGCTCAGCAAACGCACCTGGCGCTCAGAAACTTCTTCAGAAAAATCTGCACTGAAAATGCTAATTGGCGCTCCTTCCCTTCTGAGCCCGGCTGTGTGCCCATGCAGTGGTTTATGCCCACATATGGGGTACCATTGTACTCAGGAGAACCTGCTTTACATATATTGGGGTGACATTTCTCTCCTGTTCCTCGTGAAATTGAGAAATTTCAAACTAAAGGAACATATTATTGGAAAAATTCGAGTTTTTCATTTTTACTGTCTACTTTTGAATACTTTCCTCAAATACCTGTGGGGTCAAAATGCTCACCACACCCCAAAATAAATTCTATGAGGGGTGCACTTTCCAAAATGGAGTGACTTATGGCGAGATTTTACTCCGCTAGCACTACAGGGGCGCTGCAAACGCACCTGGCGCTCAGAAACTTCTTCAGCAAAATCTGCATTGAAAAAGCTAATTGGCGCTCCTTCCCTTTTGAGCCCTCCTGTGTGCCCATGCAGTGGTTTACGCCCACATATGGGGTACCATTGTACTCAGGAGAACCTGCGTTACAAATTTTGTGGTACTTTTTTCCTCTTGTTCCTCGTGAAATTGAGAAATTTCAAACTAAAAGAACATAATATTGGAAAAATTCGAGTTTTTCATTTTTACTGTCTACTTTTGAATACTTTCCTCAAATACCTGTGGGGTCAAAATGCTCACCACACCCCAAAATAAATTCTATGAGGGGTGCACTTTCCAAAATGGAGTGACTTATGGCGAGATTTTACTCCGCTAGCACTACAGGGGCTCTGCAAACGCACCTGGCGCTCGGAAACTTCTGCAGCAAAATCTGCATTGAAAAAGCTAATTGGCGCTCCTTCCCTTCTGAGCCCTCCTGTGTGCCCATGCAGTGGTTTATGCCCACATATGGGGTACCATTGTACTCAGGAGAACCTGCGTTACAAATTTTGGGGTACTTTTTTCCTCTTGTTCCTCGTGAAATTGAGAAATTTCAAACTAAACGAACATATTATTGGAAGAATTCAAGTTTTTCATTTTTACTGTCTTCTTTTGAATACTTTCCTGTAATACCTGTGGGGTCAAAATGGTCACCACACACCAAGATGAATTCTTTGAGGGGTGTACTTTCCAAAATGGGGTGACTTATGGGGGGTTTTCTCTCTGCTGACACTACAGGGGCACTACAAACGCACCTGGCGCTCAGAAACTTCTTCAGCAAAATCTGCATTGGAAAAGCTAATTGGCGCTCCCTTCCTTCTGAGCCCTGCTGTGTGCCCATACAGTGGTTTACGCCCACATATGGGGTACCGTTGTACTCAAGAGAACCTGCATTACAAATTTTGGGGTGCTTTTTGTCTCATATTCCTTTTGAAAATGAGAAACTTTAATCTAAACGTATATATTATTGGAAAATTTAAATTTTCAATTTTTTTACTGCCTAATTGTGAATACTTTCCTCCAGCCCCTGTAGGGTTAAAATGCTCATTATACCCCTAGATTAATTCTTTAAGGTGTGTAGTTTCCAAAATGGGGTCACTTATGGGGGTTTTCAGGATACCAGACTTCTAAATCCATTTAAAAAAAGAACTGGTCCCTAAAAAAATCTGTTTCACGAAAATGTGATAATTTGCTGATAAATTTCTAAGCCCCATAACACCCTAAAAAAGTAAAATATGTTTACCAAATTATGCCAGAATAAAGAAGACATATTGGTAATGTGACTTAGTAACTAATTTATGTGCTACGACTTTCTTTTTTTAGAAGCAGAGAATTTCAAAGTTCATAAATGCAAATTTTTTAAATTTTTCATGATATTTTGATGTTTTTCACAAAAAACACACAAAGTAGTGACCAAATTTTGCCACTAACATAAAGTGCCATATGTCACGAAGAAACAATCTCAGAATCGCTAGCATACGTTAAAGCATCACTGAGCTATGAGAGCATAAAGTGAGACAGGTCAGATTTTGAAAAATTAGCCTGGTCATTAAGGCCCAAACTAGCTGCAGCACAAAGGGGTTAAGTATACTGCCCTGTGTAGTGTGAAGGTATCGATGGCTCCTCCTGAGGGGTCTAGCACTGCATTCTAGCGGTGGTCACTTGCATAAAAGACAAACTCTCTTTCTGTGTCTTGCTCTCCAACACTTCTGACTGAACAAGAAAGACCAGGACTCAAGACCCTCCCACCATGAACTAGCTCCTTTTATAGTGTTCCTTTAGCTAGTGTAGGATTGGTGGCACTGTGTGCAAAAGAGAGAGGAGTTGTGATAGGGCAGAAGAAGAGGGAAACAAACCTGCACCTGCGATAAGTTAAAAACAAACATAACACAGTTAACCCAATGCTTCCTTCAGCTATGCTTAAGACAAGATATACAACAAGTATAACAGCGACACCTAGTGGGAAAAACACACAATACAGTTTTACTTCATCCCACTGTGAGAACCTTAAGGAGTTAGGGCCCTTTTACACAGAAAGATTATCTGACAGATTATCTGCCAAAGATTTGAAGCCAAAACCAGGAACAGACTATAAACAGAATCAGGTCATACATGAAAGCCAGAGATTTCTCCTCTTTTCAAATCCAGTCCTGGCTTTGGCTTCAATTATGGTTACATATGGGGTTCCGACGTACTCAGGGGAAACTGCATAACAACTTTTGTGGTGCTTATAACCCTGTGTCCCTTGGGAAAATCAGTCATTTTGATCTAAATGTACACCTTAAAATTTTTTTTTTTTTTTTTTTTTACGGTCTGATGCTAAAAACTTTCCTCTAACACCTATGAGGTTGAAATGCTTATAATCCCCTAGATAAATTCTTTGAGGGATAGTTTCTAAAATGGGTGTCACTCTTGAGGGATTTAAACTGTACTTCTGTGACGGGAGATTCCGCAAATGTGCATGGTGCCGCAAAACTCAAAATCTCTGCTAAATAAGTAAATAGACACTCCAACCCTTCGTAACTCTGATGTGTGCTCACACAGCTGTTTATGACCACATGTGGGCTACTGCTATATAGGAAAATGTATACCATATTTTGTAATGCTTACACCACTGTTTTTTGTGAAAATAAAAAATATATTTTAATGTTCATTTTGGGGTACCACTGCACCACCAATGTCATGCAGTTGGGCCATTTCAATGGGAAGTTCCATGAAAATAAAAACAGTCAGGCTGGCCAGGGGGGTGGTGAAATTAAAAAAACAATGTATGCTTACCTATCCCCGTGCCTCTTTAGAACCACTCCCGGGTCCTGCTGCCGGGTGTTACCCTGTGCTGGAATCCGAAGACGTCAGGTACCCGGCTCTTCTATCTGCAACATCACAGCCCAGCTGAATGATTGCCCGCTCAGCCAGTTAAGGCCCTATTATACAGAGCGATTATTGGCTGTTACGGTGGATAATCCGTCCCGTGGAATAGGAGGCAATGATCAGCCGACATCGTTCATGTCAGCTGATCATTGAAGTTGTTTGTCTTTCAACATGTTGAAAGACAAACGACTTATATAGCAGCGATCTGCTGCTGCTTCTCCGTGGAACAGGAGGGGCGGCAGCAGACCGCCGCTATATCCTATGGGCTGCCCGGATGATCAGCAGCCACCCTGCAGCTCCCCCCGACCCTCACCCGCTTGCTGCTGCCGTATGGAATAACAGCGACAGTGAGCGGGGAACGAGTAGCAAACGAGCGCTGACAGTCGGGCCATGGAATACATCCTTTAGTGACTGGGGCTGTTTTTTGCTCCAGTCACTGATTGGCTGCACGAGCAAACACTCAGCTGGTATGTGATGTTGGAGCTGGAAAGCTGCAGCGGCTGTCAGCTGGACCCAGGAGCAGCTCTGCGGGGCACAAGGATAGGTAAACTTTTTTTTTTTTTTTTTTTTTTTTAGGTCAAGGGACTTCTTTTACATGTCTTCGGTGGTTTTGAAAACAGCATCTAAATGGTTAAATAGGCGTCATGGTGACTGCTCTGTACCAGCTCTTTGGAGACAGGAGTTGCTGTGTAAAGAGCTGGCTTAGGTCCCGAGCTCTTTCAATCCTTAATGACTCCATGATGAAAATAAATGTCAAGTCGTGTAAGGGTAACGTAAATTGCAGTTAAAAGGAGAACTCCAGGGAGTCTCGGTAAAAAACAAACAAAAAAAACAACCAGCCCCCAAACAAGGTTCTTGCCTATATTTCCCCTGACACTCTTCATGTGGTTTTACAGTAGTCCCGCTCCTCCTCTTTTGCTGTTCCTCTTCCCGTGCTGCAATCAGACCACATCTCCCAGTAGTCCTTGTGGTGCATGCTCAGAAAATTCTGTTTCTTGTTTCTCTGCAAAAGAAACTGCATGCAGTGAATTAAATTATTATTTATTTATAAAGCACCCCTAATTTGTCCCATGAAAAGTGGGCTAAGGTGTTTTTACAGTCAAGAGATGAAAATCTATCAAGGATAAAGGGGTTGGCCACTTAATAAAATAGTTCAGTGTTCGTATCTGTACACACAGCACTTCCTGTCAGTAGTTCTCTGTGTACTTCATAGAGCTAACATCAGACTCCCCTCCTCTAAGCTGTGCTGTCCTGCTCTGTGGTGATTCTGTCCATAAGATGGCCGAAAAGGTGCAGCATGTGATGATGCCCCTCCCCCGGGGTCCTCCATAGGCATACATAGGCTCAGTGGTGGACACTGGGAGCGGGGCATGGTTACATGCTCCTCCATACTCAGCCCTCTTATGGACAGATACACCACAACCTAGAGGAGGGGAGTCTGATTCAGATACACAGGGAGCTGCTGAACAGTAAGTGCTGTGAGTACAGTTACTAATACTGTACACTGAGCAATTTTACTATACAGTGACCAACCCCTTGAAGGGTCATAGTGGTATAGACATTCTCTGGTTATGGGATTACATTTTGGGGCAGATATGGTGCAAACCATGTGATAAAACAAAGTATTACACACAGTTACAAGCAAACAGTTTATACCTTAAAATCCAAAGTAGCTTTTATAATGGCCAAGAGGTGTGTCCCAGGGAGTTCAGGGCTCTGATCTGTCTGGGTCAAACTTTTAGCATGAAACAACTTTTTCTTTTTAGCACACTGGAGTCACAGACAGCTAAATGAAAGCTAATATACATATATACATCTCTTTACCCCAAGAACTATGTAACATTGTCAGCACTTGGGCACTTGTTTTCAGGCCACGTTCACTTTAAGTCCTAGCAGTACCCATCTTTATAAAATTATACACTTTCCATTTTATGCCATAAGGTGAGCAATAAGTTCTGAATGAAAAATGTACAATTTAGAGTACTTTGTGGTAGCTGTAGTAAAACAAAAACTTATTAGGAATAATGAAATGTATGAAATGTTTTGTGTCTAAAAAGCACGTAATAGCCAGTAATGATTCCAGCAGATCAATACTGAGCAGATTGGAAATGCTACCAAGTGAAGAGAACACAGCGCCAGTTCTGTTTCCTTATCAGCTGCTCCATTCTTAAGCCTGTTATTTCTATGAAAAGGTCTAAAAATAAAGCAATTAATTTATATATACACATCTAAAAATAAAATTCTTAATTTGTAGTACAAAAGCACACTGGACTGTGCCACCGGGAATCGCTAATACCTGAAGAGAGAAATGCATACAAATTATTACTGTACTGTACAGACAGTGGTCACTAGTAAAGGTAGAAAGAATTTAGATAAAAAGACATAATAGACAAGATCAGTGTTTATTAATCCTTTTCCAATGTGCTTTTATGTCAATCCTGTACCTACTATAACATTGACTCATTAAGTTTTATTTTTCAATCAATGGACAGTACGGTGCAAAAGGGTTTATAGTTTATTTTTTATCATTTAACGAAAGGCAAAGTGAATGAAGAGAACAGAATCTAAACCTAATCAATATTATATGTGATCATTCTTTGCCTTCAGCATCCATTCTTCTAGGTACACTTGCCTACAGTTTTTGAAGGAACTCAACAGGGAGGTTGTTCCAGGTATATTGGAAATTAAGCACACATCTTCTGTAGATGTTGGTTACGCAGATCCTTCTGTCTCTTCTTGTAGTCACCATCATCATTCAGTCTGTGTGAGATTACATGAAGTGACAGTAGGATCTGAGCAGTCGACATCTACCGAATCTGTGGTTAGTTCCCCAAGGTGCAACCATCCTGCTGAGTTCCTTAAAAAACTATACATACTTACCTAGAAGAACAGATGATATTGTGAAGGCAAAGGGGCAACCATACAAATATTGATGTGATTTAGATTTTGTTAAATCTGTTAACTTCCATTTTTTCCACACCTGCCTAAATCGTTTGTATAGTACTGTAGAATATCATTTTGTAATAGCAACATATATAATTTCATATAAGGAATAAACACCA
Source organism: Dendropsophus ebraccatus (assembly GCF_027789765.1). Taxonomy (NCBI): domain Eukaryota; kingdom Metazoa; phylum Chordata; class Amphibia; order Anura; family Hylidae; genus Dendropsophus; species Dendropsophus ebraccatus. The sequence continues at coordinate 103,343,162 of NC_091458.1, read as the reverse complement.
CAGGTAATTGAGTTGTTATCATAGTACATCTGGACCATCAGTTTATTATAAGAACTATACTGTTTCTTTTTTTCTAGCCTATATATATTTATATGTATGTCTACCTACCTATTAGTGTGTGTGTGTGTGTGTGTGTGTGTGTATATATATATATATATATATATATATATTATATAATTTACGTAATCTTTAACTCCTTCATGACCAAGGTCATTGATGCCCATTGATGTCTGGGTCAAACTGAAGCAATGTTCCTACTCGCCTTCTAAGAGCCATAGCGCTTTTATTTTTCCACCTACAGGGCTGGCTGGGGTGTCATTTTTTTTCCACCATGATCTCTAGTTTTTATTGGTATCATATTGGTGTAAGAGAAAATGTTTGATTGTTTTTTATTAAATGTTTTTTTTATTAAATTTTTTCTAATATATAATTTTAAAAAATTTGCAATCCTGGTATTTTTTCCCCGCTTTTCATTTACGCCGATTCCACACACTACGATATATGATATGTTTACTTTTTTATGAATATTTTTATTTGTATAATGGGAAAAGGGGTAATATAAATCTTTATTGGGGCATTTTTTTTTTTTATGTTTTAAAACTTAATTACATTTTTTTTTACCCATTTTGCTTTGCATAGTCCCTTAGGGGACTTATATATGCAATGCTCTGATTGCATACACTGATGAAAGCTATGCCATATGCCTTATCAGCATTCTGTTCATAGAGTCTGCCTGAGAGCATATTAATGTTCCGACAGGATGGAGGAGGTAAGTGGCTTAACCCCGCCTGTGACAGGTTCTTTTGCTGTTACTGACTACCTTAAACGCTGCGATTGTTGTGCATAGCAGTGTTTAAGGGGGTTAATGACAGGCAGCTGCGGGGCTATAATATGTGTAGGGCCGATCTCATTGAAACCCCCTTCACAGCCAGGAACGTTCATATACATTCCTGCTGCACAGGATATGTGCAGCAGAAACGTATATAGCTGTATGGCTGACGTGAAGGGGTTAAGGAGTGAAAATATCTCCACTTGTTTAGAAGGTACTATTGTAATGACTTCACTAAATATACAATATATCACATCCTTAACAGTATTCTTATTTAGTTATATTGAGGCATATAGTTTTTTTCTGCTTCACAATTTAAGGATCAACAAAAATCCCCCCAAAAATATAACCAAAATTTGACAGCTACATAAAAAATTATATAAACACGAAACACGAAACCTTACAATCACTTAACACCTGGAATATTGGATGCTTAGCGTTACTGACATATAATGTACTAATTCTTCATTCAACATGACAGGAAGAAAGAATTGGTAAATTCATTAGCAGGGCAGGGGGACGCAGAGCATGCAGGTAGAATAGCTCCATAGACTTTCCTATGTGCCGTGTCCTCTTCTGTTCCTCTGCTATTGCTAAGCACATGCCTTTCTTTCCCTGCGTCCCATCTGTTACAGGAATTGTCTTGTGCATTTGCTGACATTGTTGAAGCTAAGTTTTCTTCATATATAACCTCAATAGAGTAGAAGGATCCAGATGGCCATAGCTTATTACAGCCTGTTATATCATAGAAAATAGACTATGATTTATCTGTAACAAACCTGGGACCAAGGAGATTGTGTGCAGGGCACAGGATCTATAAATCTTCATTGCTGTGTTTTTTATTCCCCAGCAATACCCCACCTGAGTAAGGAGATAGTGTACGCTGGCACACCGCCCAGCAGATTGCCAGTGAAGAAGTTACATTTTCTTTTCTCTAGCTGGTGAAATAATTGTTTGAGAAAAGAACATTGGGTGCCTTGTTTCTACAGGTTTGGAAATGCAACATCAGTCTGTTAACAAGGAGCATTAGGATGGATTTGGGTGACTGGCAAATAACCTCTCAAGTTGACTTTATATTATAGCAATGGTGGTAGCCTTTAACTTCAAACGTAGTGCATCGTAGTACTTTTACATTTTACAACGTCTCCTCCATGTTACATACAATGTAAAATACAAAAATGGTTGAACATGAATGTCTGGGTGCCACTGAATATGCACAATAGGATATGTTTGTATTGTAAGTGTATAAGGCACGGGCATAATGCATATTAATTTACTTTATGACTTCTTTGAAGCCAAAGCCAGGAATGGATTTGAGAAGAGGAGAAATCACATTCTTTCCTTTATGACCTGTTCTCTGTTCTAGTCTTTTACTGGCTTTGGCTTCAAAAATGTCAGATAAATCTCTGTGTAAAAACACCCTTAGGGTGTGTTCACACATACAAGATCTGCAGCAGATTTGATGGCGCAGATTTGATTTGCTTTGAATCTGCAGCTTCAAATCTGCTGCAGATCCTTTACGTGAGAACGCTCCCTCGGGGTGCGTTCACACGTACAGGATCCGCAGCAGATTTGATGCTGTGTTCAATTATTTAGATGAAATCTGCTGCGGATCCGGTACATGTGAACGTACCCTCAGGGTGCCTTCACACACACTTGATCCACAGAAGATCTGCAGCAGATTTGATGGTGCAGATTTGATGCTGTGTTCAATTATTTAGATCTGATCTGCTGCGGATCTGCAGCAGAAAATTTTCTGCGATACGGTGTGTGTGAAGCTTGCCTTATGATAGGTTATCAACATTAGATCTGTGGGGGCCTGACTCCCAGCACCCCCACCCATCAGCTAACTGAAGGGGTCACTTCTGTAGTATGTGCGGCAGCCTCTTCATTTACCAAGCACAGCACATTCTGTAGCAGTTCTGTTACTGTGGCTTACAAAAACTCAGGTCCATTGAAGAAAACGGAACTGAGCTACATGCAGTATCAGGCACATCATGTACAAAATGCTCAGAGCTGTGTCTGCATATGAAGAGGCTTGTGGGGTGCCAGAAGTCAAATCTGCCAAGCTGATATTTATGACCTCTTCTACATACATGCAGATGAAGCAGATTGTTCTGCCATTGATTTCTTTAGGTGCCTGGAAAGGTGGATATACTCCCAGGAAACCTATAGCTGTCACCTTAAAGGGGTACTTCAGTGAAAATATTTTTCTTTCAAATCAACTGGTTTCAAAAAAAGTTATATAGATTTTTAATTTACCTCCATTTAAAATGTCTTCCCATACTTATCAGCTGCTGTATGTCCTACAGGAAATGTTGTTTTCTTTCTAGTCTTACACATTGCTCTTTGCTGACATCTCTGGCCGAGACAGGATCTGTCCAGAGCAGGAGAGGTTTTCTATGGGGATTTGCTGCTGATCTGGACAGTTCCTGAAACGGACAGAAGTGGAGGCAGAGAGCACTGTGTCAGACTGGAAAGAAAACACTTCATGCAGGACATGCATCAGCTGATAAGTATGGGAAGACTGGAGATTTTTAAACAGAAGTAAATTACAAATCTATATAACTTTCTGACACCAGTTGATTTGAAAGAAAAAGATTTTCGCTGGAGTATCCCTTTAACTTTTTCACCAGAGCACTTTACAGTAATGCTGCCTTTCCTAATGGCTTGGTTTTTAGTTTACTCAACACTACTGTTACAGTGAGGCTATTCTCCTCCCCATGGTTTCAGTAAGTCTGTTGTGAGCCTTCCGACACAGGGTCAGACGGGTGTGTTGGAGGAAGGTGGTGAGACAAAAAATTACTTATTCTGTCTGTGGCTGATGCCTTAACCAAAAAAAGGTACTTCCCTTAGAATGTGCACAACCTGTGGTGGGTATGCTGCTGCTGATTTTCTGTACCTGATTTGTATGTGGAAAAACTGCAGCGTATTACATTTGCAGCAAAATAGAATTTGTAGAAGTCCAATCCATGAACTGTGGAAAAATCCACACTTAAATAGACAAGTCAATTTATACTGCAGATTTATTGGGAAATTTCCCCATTGACTTCAATAGAAAAGTCCCATTCTGCAATCCATCCACAGCTGCTGACCCTGAATATCACATTCATTAGGAAATGATGGATTGAAGAGCGGACAGAGCAGGATTTAGTGGGAGGACATTAGTATTTCCATGTTCATATACAGCTGTCTTGTTAAATCTTTACAGAAAGTTATTCTTCATATTCTTATATGTTCTTCATGCATTATATAGTCTTCACATAATGGACATAATGTAATGGCATGCTTATTTTGTATACCAGCTTATTTTCCGAATGCAGAATGTTCCCATAGTAAATAACAGTATGTATCAGACTAATATGTATTCCTCACAGCCTCTATTTTACGCTTTGTGTCTTTTCAGCCGTCACCTTGTAAAACCTGACTGACATCAGATCCTTTACAGTAACAGTATGCTGTACGGTGTTATAGCTTACCAAAGTGCTATATGTGATTGCCGCTCTGACACAGCAGTCCTTGTCCTATTTTCAGCTTTTTTGGAACAAAACTTAGTCTCTGTATCCCCTAGTGAGATGGGGCTTAGATGAAAAAAAATCTGCAAGGAAACCCAAGAGAGATCTAGAGAAAAAAAAAACGTCCTCAAGTAGGTTCTTTTTTGTGTTTCCTTTCATTATGAAACTAGCTTCGGATATTTTGACAAAACCATTGCATCTTTTGAAGGTTTGTACACGGCAGTCTTCAGAAAGCCAAGTACTGCTAATAAAACATGTCAATATTACGGCTTTTGAGCCTCACAAGCCTTGGCATTCTTGAATATTTTATGTTATGTTTCTCCAATATGTATGTTAAGCTCAGCTTGAAAAATAACACAAGTCGGTAGAATCAACAGACAGGAGCTGGTTCAGGTAGCTCTAAACTTGCAATAACCATTATTTAGCATGTAACAAAGTGTGACTTAAAGGGAACCAGTCACCAAGGCAATGCTATCTAATCTATCGCTATCATGTTACAGAGCAGGGAGAACTGAGCAAAATGATATATATATCTCTGTGGGAAAAGATTTAGTATAACTTGTAACATGTTGATTGGAATCCCTGCTTATATTATATTAAAGGAGTACTCCAACGAAAATCTTTTTCTTGTCAAATAAACTGGTTTAAGAAAGTTATATAGATTTATATTTTACTTCTATATGAAAATCTCCAGTCTTCCAATACTTATCAGCTGCTGTATGTCCTAGAGGAAGTGGTGTTTTTCTTTTCAGTCTGACACACTGCTCTTTGCTGCCACCCCTGTTCGAGACAGGAACTGTCCAGAGCAGTACAGGTTTACTATGGGGTTTTGCTGCTGCTCCGGACAGTTTCTGGCTTGGACAGGGGTGTCGGCTGAGAGCACTGTGTCAGACTGAAAAGAAATGACCACTTCCTGTAGGACATACAGCAGCTGATAAGTATAAGAAGACTTGAGATTTTTAAATAGAAATAACAAATCTATATAACTTTCTGAAACCAGTTAATCTGAAAGGAAAATATTTTCGCCGAAGTACCCCTTTAAGGAGTCCAGTGGACACGGTCAGTCAATGCAGTGTCGGACTGGGGTCCCTGGGCCCACCAGGGAAATTGATTCTAGGGGCCCACCCTACATACATATACTGTACATAACAGATGCCCAACCTTTCATGTTAGTACAGTGTGCTAATTCTTTTTTACATAAATCTGATAGTACATTTGGATTAAGGAATAATCTGACATTGTACACATGCACACATACTGAGATACACACAGATACACACACACACCTTACATGCATACATCTAATCATACACATATACACACACACACACACACACACCTTACATACATACATCTAATCATACACACACAGACACACACTTTAAGGGCAATACTCGGCTCTTAAGGCCCTATTGCACAGAACGATTATCGGCCGTATTTGTCCAATATCGGCCGTTACGGCCGACAATCGTCTTGTGTAATAGAAGACAACGATCAGCTGACATGAACCATGTCACCTGATGGTTGCAGTCATTTGTCTTTCAACATGTTGACAAATGACAAATATAGCAGCGATCTGCTGCCGTCGCCCCGTGGAATAGGAGCAGCAGCAGACCGATGCTATTTGCATTGAAGGTTTCTAGTTTATTATAAATGTATACAGAGTACAGGTATACACCCTACATAGAAGTATATAGAGAGTATATACACTATATCTCATCTATATACATGTATACAGTGTGCAGGTATAGACCCTACATAGAAGTATATAGAGAGTATATACACTCTCTCTCATCTATGTGTTACTACATACAGTCTATACGCTTAAGTGTACAGTCTACATACACACTGCATACATCTATAATAACATCTATAGGAAACTTCTAGAGAGCTGCCGGCCATTACTGTCTCTCTATAAACATCCATAGAACTACATTATATATTATACACTATGGGCAGGGCCGTATTTGCCACTAGGCACCCGTGGTCCGGTGCCTAGGGCGGCGCCCTGCAGGGGGCGGCACCTACAGGGATCAAAATATATATTTTTTTAATAAAAAAAAATATTTTTAAGCCCTGCCGCCCTAGGTACCGGACCGCGGGTGCCTTGTCCGCGGCCGGGGGGGGGGCAGGGCGACACCGCCACAGCCGCTGCCGCCACCGTTGTGCAGCCCCGCAGTGCCCGAACTTCTTCCTGCTCGGCGCGATGACGTCACGAGCGCTGCAGCAGGAAGAAGTTCGGGCACTGCGGGGCTGCAGGGGTGAGCTGCCGGCCTGAGATAGAAGCAGCGTGTGCCGGAAGGAGCTCACCCCGGACGCCACGAAGCTGCTTTGGGGGGACCTGACCGGTCTGCCTCTGCCCCCGGCTGTTCCCTCTTCCCCCCCACAGCTCCTCCCCCTGCCTGTGCCCCCCATCTGCCCCCCCTGCCCCCATCTGCCCCCCCTGCCCTCATCTGCCCCCTTTGCCTGTGCCCCCCATGCCCTCATCTGCCCCCTTTGCCTGTGCCCCCCATCTGCTCCCCCTGCCCCCAGCTGCTCCTCTGCTTCCCAGTTGCTCCCTCTTCTCCCCTTGTCCCCCCAGCTTCTCCCCTGCCACCCCAGCTGCCCCCATCCTCTCCCTGCCACCCCAGCGGCTCCCCCTGCCTCCCCAGATTCTCGCCCTGCCCCTGCCACCCCCAGCTGCTCCCCTTTCCGTCACCCCAGCTTTTCCCCCCTGTCTCCCCCAGCTGCCTCCCTTCCCCAGTCCCCCCCAGCTGCCTCCCTTCCTCAGCCCCCCCCAGCTGCCTCCCTTCCCCAGTCACCCCAGCTGCCTCCCTTCCCCAGTCACCCCCAGCTGCCTCCCTTCCTCAGCCCCCCCCAGCTGCCTCCCTTCCCCAGTCACCCCCAGCTGCCTTCCTTCCTCAGCCCCCCCCCTCAGCTGCCTCCCTTCCCCAGTCACCCCCAGCTGCCTCCCTTCCTCAGCCCCCCCCCCCCTCAGCTGCCTCCCTTCCCCAGTCACCCCCAGCTGCCTCCCTTCCTCAGCCCCCCCAGCTGCCTCCCTTCCCCCTTCCCCAGTCACCCCCAGCTGCCTCCCTTCCTCAGCCCCCCCAGCTGCCTCCCTTCCCCAGTCACCCCCAGCTGCCTCCCTTTCCCAGTCACCCCCAGCTGCCTCCCTTCCTCAGCCCCCCCAGCTGCCTCCCTTCCCCAGTCACCCCCAGCTGCCTCCTTTCCTCAGCCCCCCCCCCCAGCTGCCTCCCTTCCCCAGTCACCCCCCAGCTGCCTCCCTTCCCCAGTCACCCCCCAGCTGCCTCCCTTCCCCAGTCACCCCCCAGCTGCCTCCCTTCCCCAGTCACCCCCAGCTGCCTCCCTTCCTCAGCCCCCCCAGCTGCCTCCCTTCCCCAGTCACCCCCAGCTGCCTCCCTTCCTCAGCCCCCCCCCATCTGCCTCCCTTCCCCAGTCACCCCCAGCTGCCTCCCTTCCCCAGTCACCCCCCAGCTGCCTCCCTTCCCCAGTCACCCCCCAGCTGCCTCCCTTCCCCAGTCACCCCCAGCTGCCTCCCTTCCCCAGTCACCCCCAGCTGCCTCCCTTCCTCAGCCCCCCAGCTGCCTCCCTTCCCCAGTCACCCCCAGATGCCTCCCTTCCCCAGTCACCCCCAGCTGCCTCCCTTCCCCAGTCACCCCCAGCTGCCTCCCTTCCCCAGTCCCCCCCAGCTGCCTCCCTTCATCAGCCCCCCCCCAGCTGCCCGCCTGCAGACGAGTTGTGGTCAGAGAAGTCTTCATGATGCTGCGTCAGATGGAGAAGAAAGCAAAAAGTGAGCAACGGCAATGGGAGAAGACGTCACCTGTGAGTCATTAGTAACTGCACTGTAAACACTTCTATAGTGTGCAGAGCCTGTGTACCATTGGGGTCTAAATGGGTCAGTGTATGGTTTGTGGTAGTGTACTGACACAGCCCCGCGTACACTACAGTACACTAGCGCAAACTTTTAAACTAGAATCAAACTACAACAGCTGCAGGCACTACAACTCCCAGCATATGCTGAGGGCTGCAGACTGTCAGTACATGCAGGGAGTTGTAGTGCCTGCAGCTGTTGTAGTTGGGCCCTAGGTGGCATATAAGAATATATAGATCAGTGGGGGCTCAGTGCAGGGAAGTGACCCCAGGGATAGAACAAAAACATCTCCCCCTACCATATTAGTGATATTCTGGGGTCACTTCCCTGCACTGAGCCCCCACAGATCTCTGAATTCTGAGTGTATGATGCACCTGGGACTCAACTATAACAGCTACAGGAACTAGAACTCCCAGCATATGCTGACAGTCTGCAGCCCTCAGGATATGCTGGGAGTTGTAGTACAGCGTAGACAGATGTATTGCTGGACCTTCAGGGCTGATGGTTGTCACCCACAGATTGCAGCCTCCAGGAGCCTCTGCACACAGTGAATTATTACAGGGTTGTCCTCAGACTACAACTCCCAGCATAGCCGGAGAGCTGTATAAATGTAGGGATTTGTCACAGATACAGATGAATTCAGGAAAGGAGCGGGTCAGCATGTCGTGTCTCACTGGTTCTATATTGGTGGCCCCAGGTGCCCCAGTCCCACACTGGACAGAAGCGGCCCCCAAACTAAGACGTCCCCGGCCTCCTTCCTTCCTCCATCACGTCTGTTTGATGAGAATAGCGGGCATCAAGCAGAGCGACACACAAGTGCCAGGGTATATACCATGCATGTAACCAGCCAGTGCCGGGGGGAGGGGGGGCGCCTCAGCAAGCAAGGTGCCTAGGGCAGCATGAACTCTAAATACAGGCCTGACTATGGGGGAGATTTATCAAACATGGTGTAAAGTAAAACTGGCTCAGTTGCCCCTGGCAACCAATCAGATTCCACCTCACAGACTCTTTGGCAAATGAAAGGTGGAATCTGGTTGCCGGTGGTGACTAAGACAGTTTCACTTTACACCAGGTCCCCCTGTATACATAATAGGTGTACACACACACACACACACACACACACACACACACAGATAGCCACACTACACAGACAGCCACACTACACAGAGAGCCACACTACACAGACAGCCACACTACACACACACACAGATAGCCACACTACACAGACAGCCACACTACACACACACAGATAGCCACACTACACAGACAGCCACACTACACACACACACACACACAGATAGCCACACTACACAGACAGCCACACTACACACAGATAGCCACACTACACAGACAGCCACACTACACAGACACACACAGATAGCCACACTACACAGACAGACACAGATAGCCACACTACACAGACAGACACACACACACAGCCACACTACACAGACAGACACACACAGATAGCCACACTACACAGACAGACACACACGCAGATAGCCACACACACAGATAGCCACACTACACAGACAGACACACACACAGATAGCCACACTACACAGACAGACACACACACACACATAGCCACACAGACAGACAGACACACACACAGACACACTACACAGACAGACAGACACACACACAGATAGACACACACACACAGCCACAATACACACACACACACACATAGCCACAATACACACACACACAGCCACAATGGGCAACTAGGGGCGTAAGTAGAAATGGCTGGGCCCCATAGCAAACTTTTGGGAGGACCCTTCCCGACTGACGACTACGCTGTCAAGTGTAGTTACAACTGCATAACCTGAACCTGGTAGCGCGCTGCAAATGATGATCGCTCAGAGGGCCCAGTGTATTGCAGGAGCAGGCCCCGCAGCAGCTGCTATGGCTGCTACAGTGGTAGTTACGCCCCTGTGGGCAACACAACCACTGGATGTTTATAGGTTTCCTTGGTAACTGGAGGGCCTAATGAATGTCTTCAGGTAAGTGACGTATATGTGCCTACCCAGCTGTGCCTCAATTGGCTTTTCAGCTTTATGCTGACAAGCATATTACACCACAGTAGTAACATAATACATTATATGAGTAATAGGGAGGTCAGAAAAACAAAATTTTTCCAGGACTCCCTTGGGTTGCATCTGACTTCGCCAGCCATCAGTATTCAAATGCCAAACCATAGTGTCAAGCATGGTCAGGTAGCCCTCATTTCTAAAAAGGAACCCTTAGCAAACTACTGGCATATTCCAGTAAGAGCCTTTTCATAAGCAGCATATACAGTATATTAACCTGTTGTGTATAATCATATACAGAATATAAAACTGAATAACAAATGCAATAAAAATGAGAATAAAATAAAGTTAGAAGAATAAAAAAAAGAAAGTATTTTGATTAGCAAAAGCTAAGTAGGTGCTATAATCCCTGAATGTATGTATAATAATATTCATAGTTTTCAGCCTGATTCAATGACTTCTTCCTAACTCACTTCTTGTCTGCATATTATGGAATGTGTAATATTATTTCCTGCTGCTGTCTGGTAGACGTCTTCCAGCAAAGCAATCCATTCATGAGTACAGTCTCACAAATTATCTTCTCTTTTCTTTTCCAACCTCTCCCGTAGCTCTGCCATCTCTCCTTGTTTATAGCAAGACATGGAAGTGAAGGTCAAGAGTCCTGTGCTAGATTACTAGCTGTCATTACAAATTGCTGCTGGATACATAGCAGAAATATTAAAACATTTTTTTTTAACCCCTGGATGGAGGTTTATTAAATTATGTACAAAATACAATCCTGTAGACTTTTTGGAAAGTTTGTTTTTTTTCATGTATAAATTGCAGGTTGTATTAACTGTAGGTTGAAAGCCGAGCAGACAGTTTAGTGGTTTATGGCATGTCCTATCAACATGTAATAAAACACTGGTAGAAAAGCCTTGCAATGCATACCATCCTCCTAACTCTTATAGAAAGCAGAACAAGTACAGTGAAAGAAGAGCCACCATATAAAATACAAGGAAATTGCATGAAAAACTATTTCTTAGCGTAATCTTTTCCTATTGCCACACAAACATTTCTGTAATAACCTGCCCTTTTAGACCGTCAGAAGACGACACCGACATTGGTGACATAATAAATTTACAGCCCATACATAGTTCTACAAGTTGTTAGTGAAATACACACGAGGCTTGTGGGAGTGCTTTCTGTAATAACATTATGTCTGTAATCGCTATCTGTATAGGACAAAACAGTTCTATGCAGCTACTTTCCATGGTGCCTGGAAAACCTGGATCCAGTCCTGGAAAACTGGGAGAAGTTTTCCAGGACTGGATCCAGCTTTCCCAGGCATGTAGAGCGGCATCAGGTTCAAAGTCAGCCGGCTGATCTACTGCAACTACTTACCTGTACACTGCAATGGTTGGCAGCATGTGGTTGCTTATTGTGTATGTTTATTATGAATGTCATAAAATTATTATTCATAAAAAAGGCAGCAGGCTGATAAGCAGACTGTCAAGCTAACAAAGCATTTTGCTTCATTAACCCTGTATATTCACTAATCTCTAGTAACTAACTGAGTCATCCAAATTTGATGAATCCCTGGTAATACTTCCATGATAAACGGACAGTGGTAGTCTGTTACTCAAGGCTGTGAATCGTTCATTCACTTGACTTCATATAAACATTTTAGTCAGTAGCAGACAGAGCCCTAATGGAAACATAGGACGCCATGTAATGTTTTGTGCTGGCTTGCTAATAATAGGCATATAATTCACCTTGACTCAAAAGTGAACCATAGAAAAGCCTTCTTTATAATTAAAGATAGATGAGCCTCTTCTTGCTATGTGTCACATCACTTGTCTATATGAATAATGATGGTAATGAAAGTTAATGCATTTCTATTATTTTTCTGTTAAATAAATATGTTCAGCAGTTACAATGAATGAGTTATGTATTGTTATAGGGCTGGCCCGCAGTGACTAATGTATGGATCCCATTGGCCACTGCTAGTACTGGCTTCTACTGATTTCATTAATTAGGAACTATCAGCACTTTAGATAAATCTAACCTGCTGATAGTTCCATATTGCGCACGGGGCGGAGAGGATGAAGGTATGTCTTTCACCTTCATCCCCACAGCCATTCTTGTGCAATTTTAACGTAGTCCTCTGTCTAGTAAGGCCGGTTGGAGCACTGCCTCACCCCATAGCGCCGGTTCAGATGGTTGTACACAAAGTGTACCTATTTACTGTATTGTCAGAGAAACTATGAACCCACACATTTCAGGAACAGAAGGATGTATCGAGAAACTGTAAAAGTGTGTAAATCATCTTTAAGCCGCTCCGTCAACACCAAGAAAAAGAAAGAAATGGCAGACTCTGCTTTTATTCATCCCGCCTACCAAAACATCAAACAAAAAGTAATTTAAAGCCTTATGAATCCTAATGATACCAAAGAAAACTATAGTTTGTCTCTTAAAAGATAAGCTCACACACTGCTCCGTCAAGGGAAAATGGATAAAGCTATGGTGGACAGAATAACAAATGAATTTCAAAATGTTTATTGTTCAAAAATGGAGTAAAACAAATAATTACTACTGTTGTTTTTTAAGGGGTTGTTCACCATTTTTTTTCTTTTTTTTTTTTTCTTTTTTTTTTTAAATCAACCGTTGCCAGAGATTTGTAATTTCCATTAAAAAAATCTGAAGTCTTCAAGTACTTATCAGATGCTGTATGTCCTGCAGGAAGAGGTGTATTCTTTCCAGTCTGACACAGTGCTCTCTGCTGTCACCTCTGTCCATGTCAGGAACTGTCCAGAGCAGTAGTAAATCCCCATATAAAACCTCTCCTGCTCTCCAGACTGGAAAGAATACCACTTCCTGCAGGACATTCAGCAGCTGATGAGTACTGGAAGACAAGATTTTTTTTTTTTATAGAAGTGAATTACAAATCTCTGACACCAGTTGATTTAAGAGAAAATGTTTTTTGTGAACTACCCCTTTAACCATTCCTCCAACAATAATAAATGAATAAAATTGGACAGTAAATGCTGTGTACCAAAAAAAACAACAAAAGAACAAAACAATTTAAGCGTATAGCTCACAAAACATAGCAAAATGTCCTCAAGATGTAAAGTAGTGGCATTCTTAAAGTGTCACTGTCTTTTAATTTTTTTTTGCAGAAATCAATAGTACAGGTGATTTTAAGAAAACTTTGTAATTAGATTTATTAGCCGAAAAATGCATTTTTATCATGAAAAAGCAGTTTTAAGCTTTCCCCCCTGTTTTCATTGTTCTCTATGGAGAGGGGAGGAGTGGAGGAAGAAAAGGCACCAAAACAGGACAACAAACAGTTAATTTACAGCTACATCACCGGGCTATCTCCTCTGAGGTCAGCACTGACCTCTCTGATCGCCGTGCCCGCTAATTAGCATTTTAAATACAGCTGACAGCCTGGCTACTTCCCTGGTGTCTAGTGGGAGGGATTGCGCCCCCTTCCCCTGTGCTATGTTGTCACGGAGGAGTGATACCCGCATCTGAGGCTGGCCGGGGTCTGTGCCGTTATGGCGCTGATCCTGGCTTGGCACTCTATTGTTTTCGGCTGCAGCAGCCGAAAGCAATAGAGTGCCTATCTCATGGATCTATGTAGTATATCTTTACTGCATAGATCTCTATGAGAGATCAGTGTGCATAAACTAGAAGTCCCCCGGGGGGGCTTCTAGTGTAAGTGTAAAAAAGTGAACAAATGTTTTTTTTTTATTTATTAATAAATAAATAACCCCCTCCCCTAAAAGTTTGCATCACCTACCTTTCCCCATTTTATAAATAAAAATAAATAAACAAACACGTTCGCCGTGTGCGTAATCACCCAAACTAATTATCACATTCCTGATCTCGCACAGTAAACAGCGTAAACGTAAAAAAAATTCTAAAGTGCAAAATTGTGCATCAAATCCAGAAAAATTTTAATAAAAAGCGCTCAAAAACTTGCATATGCGCAATCAAGGTACCAATAGAAAGTAAACATTATGGCGCAAAAAATGACACCTCACACAGCCCCATAGACCAAAGGATAACAGTGCTATAAGCATGGGAATGGAGCGATTTTAAAGGAACATTAATTTATTAAAAAGGTTTTCATTTTTTAAAAGCCATCACATAAAATAAAAGTTATACATATCGTTTTAATCGTAACAACTTGAGAAACGTGTATAACAAGTCAGTTTTACGGCGTAAATACAAATACTCCCCAAGTTTAATCACACATTTAATTTTTTTCTGGTTTTGCAGCGTACTTTATGCAAAAATTAAGCCTGAAATTGCAAAGTACAATTAGTGGCGCAAAAAATAAGGGCTCATGTGGGTCTGTAGGTGAAAAAATGTGAACGCTATGGCCTTTTAAACACAAGGAGGGAAAAACCAAAAGCACAAAAAAAATTGTCCAGTCGTGAAGGAGTTAAACTCAACAGATACCTTTAAAGTGGTACTCCGAAGACTAAAAAAAACTGCAGGGCTATCTAAAGGCCCTATTACACGGAACGATTATCGGGCGCATTTGGCCGATAATCGTTCCGTGTAACAGAAAGCAACGATCAGTCGTCATGAATGGTGTCGGCTGATCGTTGCTGTCGTTTGTCTTGTTGAAAGACAAACGACTCATATAGCAGCGATCTGCTGCCGTCACTGCTGCTATATTATTATACGTGTAACAGCAACAGCAGCAAGCGAGTAACAAGGAGCAAACGAGCACAGACAGCGCTAGTTTGTTCCTCTTAGTTGCCCCGTGTAATAGGGGCCTAAGCTAAGCCATCAAACATTGGCGGCAGCAGAGCGGGCAGTGTCGCCCCTTTCTCCTGCCTGTCAATTGAAGTGCCTATGTTAATAAATAAACTAGACTTTTTGTAATAAAGTTATATCACATAGTAATATAACTTTATTAAAGCAATGAATTAGAAATATATTTTTAGTCTGCAGATTACCTCTTTTTAGCACAGCATGTATACTTTAGTCTTAATGGAAAATGGTAATTAAGCAAATCCTTGTATTTTTATAAATTGTGAGTATTTTCTATGACTCACTATTGTAAACCTGTTCTCACTGAGAACTGAATGGAAAGTACATTAGCCACTCGGTGTATGGCCTCTATCCGGGGAAGGTAAAGCTCAAACTTGGATCAAATAATGCAAACACTCGCAGGCATAGGGCAGACAGGCACGCTCTAAAGACAATTTATTTATTACTTTGTTTCTACCTGATCCTGGTTATTTTTATCTCATGATTTGCAGTACATAAAAATAAATTTGATTCAATAGAAACCTTGCAAAGACCTTGTCTAGGTAAAGTACAGTGTGTATAGAAGAAACATTGGAAACATATTTAGCTGAAACCTAGAAGGGCTATATATTATCAGAAGTAGCAGGAGTCGATCTGAAGGTTGTGGCCAAGTTGGAAGCATATTAATAAACAGGAGGGTTTATTTATAGGTAGCATGACACTCAGAGTTACCTCTCACACATACAGAGCACACAGAAATGATATTACTCACCAAATGCCTAATCCAAAAGATTCTAGAAGCAAAGGAAGACAGACGGCCTCTCCAATATATTTGTCCCAGCACACGGCCAGCCAGCAGCTTGCTATAATGGGGCTTGTAGCATTTATTCAGAGGTTAAAGGGTGATGTCTAAATAACTAGAATGGCTTCCTATAAAAGGTGCCGGGGCTCAATAGACAATATCTTTCTAGTGAGAAACTGATTTTTCAAGGTTTTTTTAATTAGACATGGTCCTGAAACAAAAGAAGGTTATGAACTGAATACTTTATAATTTTTAGCTTCACTCCTGACTGCCTTTCATAGAGATGATTACATTGTAATATAGAAACTGCATTGGCTGTTCATGTTATAATTCACTAAGCGCAGAAAATGTAGCTAGGCTTCTACATTCTGCTTGGATTTTAGGGATATAAACTGAGGCTAGAAAACATTGTACGATACATACATAGAATATAAACAAAAAGGTTACTAAACAATGATGAAAACCACCATAAGATAAATAATGAATGATTTCATTATGATTAAATAATTAATGATTTATTATGGGGTGGGATTTTTATTATTAAAAAGAACTTTTACTGCATTACTCAGTGTACACTTAACTGATTTTACATAGAGATCAATGCAGTATCTATGTACTGCATTGATCTTTCGAACGGCACTGGATTACTATGGGCTGCTGGAGCCCATAGTAAAGCAGTGCCCAGCTGGGATCATGGGATCAGCGTCATTGCGGCACAGGTAGGTACAACGGAATGCCCCATTCGCGATTGCATCTTTGGGGAGGGTGGGGGGGAATCTGTTTTTTTGTTTTGTTTTTTAATAGTAATTAGTAGGGATGTTGACCAATCAACATTTTTGAATCTCCATGACATGTTAACAGGTGTTTTCAAATGACAGAGACACGTTAAAGGGGTTATCCGGGGAGCAAAAAAGGTCCTACTTGTTCTGCTCCCCGACACTCCAACTCCTCCCACTGGCTGCCTCGGGAGTACAGTCTACCTCCAAGTATTTGGGAATGGGGGGGTGCATGTTGCGAGCATTGTATGTACATAAAACCACAGGGAATGTCCTATAGCTGGCCAAACTTTCACTGATATTGGTAACATTGGGCAGCTATTGAGCATCAAGTGTGGGCGTGGTTTCAATACACTATTTTTGATGGCCGTAAGCAGATAATTGTACTGTATATGTAACTCCCATACTTATTATCTTATTCCCATAACTAAAAATATACAGATAGGTGAATTTGGAATTTAGATTGTGAACCCTAATGACAGGGATTAATTGGAGCAATGACCGACTATGTAAAGTTGGCGCAATATAAATAAAGGAATTATTATTATTATTACTGTTCTAGGAGGAAGCAGTACTGTGAGGTTTTAGCGCCATTTATTTTACAACCTCATCTACAATGACGAATTCCCTCTACTGTCCTAGGTAATGTTCCTACTGGATGACTGCTCTCATTTAGAGTAATGTTATAACTCTATTAGGTTATCATTCTTCTATGATTTACTAAGGAGGAAAGTAAAATAAGACAGAAGTGCTGATATAGAAATGTATTCTACAGCATCACGTCACTCTAAAAATAACCTTGAAAGGGAAGAAAGAATGTGGCAGGCAATAACTCTGTACCTAGGCGTCCTACTGTTTGAAACATTACCAAAAGACAGTTCAGCAATTAATTTCTTGTTGAAATTACATCTTTGTTACAATCACAGAGGAGTCGGATATTGGGGAATTAGAGAGATGCTTTCTACCTGCAGGAGCACGTGCACAAAACTAGCAGTCATAGCTCTTTGTGGCCTTCAGCACATTTCTTGGGAACACAGATGTATTTGCATTGTAAAGAGGCACCACAGGGGAGCACAGATGTTACATAGACCCAGTAAGTCAATTATTTTTCACACTGGAACACCAACCTGACAAACAGTAAACACACAGGCTGAGATTCTAAGCTGTATACTATCTAACAAAAACATTTTCAGTTCACCCCACCTTATTAGAGGACAGACAATTCATCAGTAGTCTTAGCAATACTGTAGTTAAGAGTTATGCTAGTGGTGCTATGATGCTTACGCAATTCCCCTTAATCCCTATGGGAGGTTTTTGGCACCCCTACTGCTGCATGCCAGACGAATATACAATGTAAAGATATAACATAGGTGTTTGACATGGAAATTCCACCTTTCACCTATAAACCAGACATATTCCATAGACAAGCGTGATGATTTTTCCGCAAAAAAACAAAAACCTTTTCTTTTTAAATTGTGGATCACAGCTTTTGCTGCCTTTTGTTCATATCCCAAATTAAAAATGATGCAATAAGGGTATGTGCACACCACGGATTCCGCAGCTCCTACTCGCTCGCAGATGCTGGTAGCCGTGCGCATCTCTGCTGCTCCCATAGGCATCATTCTATGGCTTCCAGATTCTGCTGTCCGCTCAAAGAATGATGGCAGAATCTGGCAAACCATAGAATGAAGCCTATGGGAGCAGGGGAGATGCACTCGGCCGCCAGCATCCACGAGCGGGGGCGAGCTGTGGAATCCGCTGCGAGTGGTCCGTGCGGATTCTGTAGTGTGCACATACCATAATATTGCAAGTTAGAGCTACTGAGTATGCCAATTAAAGGGGTAATCCAATCACTTAAACCAGGAAATATGTGGAGATGCAGCTGTGTCAATCGGAAATTTTGGCAGCCAAGACATATGCTGCAGATATATAGCATTCATTGCCAACTATATAAATGGACAAATATACAGCAGCCTTAAAGCAAATATACCACTATAACTAGTCAATTACGAGTTCCATATCACCTGATGGCGCCGCTGGGCATATAGTAATGGTATCTTCCGTTCCCCTCATCGCTGCCCAATTCCTGGGATCTCCTCTGTACTTATGCAAATGTTCAGTTTGGTGCACTGGAGTTGGGCCCAGCGGCCCCAGTGCATCAATATCTTCTCCCCTGAGTGATGCGCTAACTTCAGAATCACACTTGTCCCCGGCCAGTGTCACTCAGGGGAGGAGATACCGGTGCACTGGACATCTGCATAATTACAAACCAGAGAATATTTTAGGAACTGGACTGTGATGGGAGGGACAGACAGCACTGTTACAATGTGTGCAGTGCCGCCGATCAGGTGATGAAAATCTTAATTGAGTAGTTTTAATTGTACATTCGCTTTAATTCCAACAATTTCATGTCCATCAAAGTAGATGTCCTATTAGATGATTCCCTGTGCCTAGGTTTTATTCACAGTTATATGGAGGTCATATTTAGGGGTTAATCAGGTGATCTGTCAGGTTATAGAGAGTTCTCAGTCACAAGCTCGGTCTATAGAGACCGTGTGCATAGTGCACTATAGCCACAGGAAATCAATGCATTTTCAAAGGATTTCTTGAAATATTGATATCAAACGGCTTCTGTATTTCATATTCCCACATTCCTTTATACTGAATTCTGTTTGTTGTGTAAAATGAAATTAAGTCTTTTTTGGAATTTTTCATGAAAAAAAAAAAATCTAGGCTGAGCAGATGATAATGAGATGAGTTATGAAAAAGTTCCTCACAGCGTATTAATAAAGGATGGCATTTGTGTTCAGCTTCGGACAAAAGACAGTCATGGTCACATACTGTACATACATCAGGAAGCAGGACGTGAATAGAGATTACTGAAATAAAATCCTCTATTGTTTTCTACCCATGGTTGGAAATCATAATTTTTTTTTTTTGCACATATAACTTATACACATCTATATTCAAAAACCCTAGGAAATATGTACCAGTAACCATAAAATAAACTATTTGTTGGATCAAATGTTTAATGTTTTTAAACATGATTTTTAATTTTCCATTTTACTATGTATATACTATATATTTATAAAGTTCATATTATTAAATAATAACATATACAATTATCCTGAAACTTCCAAACTAGGGTGTTTGTCTCAGGGGAAACAACACGGTCCACTAATCAACAGCCATGACTATCAACCGCCTAGGGGCAACCCCTCACAACCTCAACACCTTGTTGGTCCTAGCGACTACACTTGAATGCTCATTCCAAACAAGACAAGACTGACTACCGCCACAATGAGTCAATCAGTCATATGATGCTGTGAGTCACTGTAAGTAGGTATAAGTCACCCCTTGTAGTGCAGTCATGGCCGTCCACGTGTTAATATGTCAGGAAGATGCCAACTGGCCCATAGAGAGTGACACCATGACATCATATCTTACAATGTATATGCCCAACACATTTGATGTATTAACACGTGGACGGCTACAAAGGCATTACAAGGGGTGACTCATACCTACTTAGAGTGATGCACAGGATCGTATGACTGATTGACCCATTGTGGCAGTAGTCAGTTGTCTTGTGTGGCATAAGCATTTAATGACATGGTGTTGTTGCTAGGACAGACATGGGTCTCAATTAAAATACTGGTGATTTTTGTACAGTCAGACCGACACAGGTGTGACTGATCATCCTGGACTGTGACAGTAACCGTTTATTTTGGCTCTACTAGGGGTAACATTGTTTATTACTTGTATACTAATTACACTTTTCTCGTATATCCAATAAATGATTTATGGTTAAGCACTACCCTTTTATTTACTTTCTGTGTGATACTACGCGGGGGTACTTTATACTTAGTGTTCAATACATACACTGGTTTGTGATTACTACCTAATTTACCATCGACCCTTCTTTTGCCTTCTGTAGGGTATTTTCACACCAACTAAAATCATTGGAATTCCACTACTTTTACTCCGTGTGTAGATACCCTTAAAGCAAGAATTCTGTTTAAGTGGAGTAAACATCTATAAAAGAGGGGGGCATTGTAGTTACAGCTTATAACAGCCAAATGCAGCAGTATTTAGCAGTGAAGTAGTAAAAAAACCAAAAACATTTGCAGCACTAGTAATCATATTTTCCTCATTCAGGCGTTTAGATGCAGTTTTTTAAAAATTCCGAAGCTAGAAACAGCAAAAAGCAAAACAAAAATAGGAAAAATAGTGACCAAAAACTATATCTAAGCACCTGACCATAATAGCACTAAAAGCATAGGAACCACAATTTGCTAAAATGGTCTAAGGCTACATTCACACATCCATAGTGCAGCACGTGACCGCGGACCCGGCCCGCACTAGGAATGTGCATCTGTAGTGCTCAGTGCTTCACAGAGCACTACATTGCCACTTCATTAGTGTAGGAATTTGTGCCGCAAAATGCGATCCGCATTACAAAATGTCCTTTTTTTTTGGCGCGGATCGCGGCCTCCATACACACGTGTGAACGGGGCCATTGAATACATTGGTTCTATGTTCTGCCCACAATTGTGGACAGAACGGACGTGTGAATGTAGCCTAATTCTTAATGTAAACTTGTGCTTAACAGTCTAAGGCTATGTTCACACAGCAACTCTTTTCTCATCTGATAATTCTGCTGCATTTTTAGGCTATGTTCACACATTGCGCTTTTTTGGACATTTCACAGCTTTTTTTTTTTTTTTTTCTAGTTATTTGTATACGTATGGCCATCAGTAAAAAAAAAAAAAATAGCTACTGTGCTGTATATAAATACAGACTGATGCCAGGACTGATTCTACTTCTTAGTTTATTCCTAAATAAAATATTACTACAATTAACATATTTGTACATTTTATTTTTATAAATCCCTTTCTGCTTGTGTTTCTATTAATATCAGTATGGTACACGTTATCGTTTAACAGTGGGTGTCATTTATTGAGAATTGGAATTGCTGCACTTTTTTTGAATATTTTATGAGGCTTTAACCTCTAGAAAATCCTTGTACATGTATTTTGTACATGTGTAAAATCTCCCAGAGTAGCAATGTTAATGTATACTTAAAACCGCGGGGTAGAGATCTTGTAAACAAACCTGACAAATGAGTTAAATATGTGGAAAATTGTAAAACATACCTGCTTAATTGAATGCTATTTAGATGATAAATGCACTTTTCTGATAGCACATAACATAATTTGTCCTGAGAAATCAATGGATTTCCTAGTGGCCTAGAATACTAATAGCAGACAATGAGGTCTTTTTCCATGCCAGGCACAAGGAGAGGATATTAAAAACTAGCTAATGTGCGTTCCTATGAGGCAAACTGTTAATCGCAATATAAATAATTACATTTCCCTTATAGTAACAAAAACAGCTGTGGCATATACATGACATTACATAACGTTAAAACTGCTGGCGAAGGTGACGAGCTGAAGGGAAATGACCAAAAATTCACTTACCGAAATTTTAACTTCCTGAAGTCTGTAGGCAGCACAACACATGGGGTTATAGCCCCCTAGGTACAATCAAACAGAGACTGGTTAATTAGCAATAAATCAATTAAACTTGTAAGTATCCACCCTATAAAGCAGATCACCAGACCAGGAACCAGTTTATTTTTCATATAGCAATAACAAGTAATGAAGAGTGGGAAGCTTGTGCTGCCTACATTCTCTAGGAAATTAAAATTTCGGTAAGTAAATGTTTGGTTTTCCAAATCATCCTACAGCCGCACAACACATGGGACTTCAAAGCAGTATTCTAAATGGGGGAAAGATGAAGCCAACTAGACCACAGTATTGCCACATATTTACAAGCACAGTGATTAATACAAAGATCACAAACATAACCATAGGAGGAGCTGAATAACCACCACATGTAGGGACTGCAAGACCCAGCATGGACACAGTAGCATAAGAACCCAAGGAGTTCTTAGTGTGAACAGCAGCATCACAACAGCTATACCACATATAACAATATAGGAACAGACAGCCTACAGAGTATTACAATGGCCAACATGGTATTACTATAGCATCCCACAAGTAGCAACATCCAGTAAGTGGACGTACACTCACCGGCCACTTTATTAGGTACACCTGTCCAACTGCACGTTACCACTTAATTTCTAATCAGCCAATCACATGGCGGCAACTCAGTGCATTTAGGCATGTAGACATGGTCAAGACAATCTCCTGCAGTTCAAACCGAGCATCAGTATGGGGAAGAAAGGTGATTTGAGTGCCTTTGAATGTGGCATGGTTGTTGGTGCCAGAAGGGCTGGTCTGAGTATTTCAGAAACTGCTGATCTACTGGGATTTTCACGCACAACCATCTCTAGGGTTTACAGAGAATGGTCCGAAAAAGAAAAAACATCCAGTGAGCGGCAGTTCTGTGGGCGGAAATGCCTTGTTGATGCCAGAGGTCAGAGGAGAATGGGCAGACTGGTTCGAGCTGATAGAAAGGCAACAGTGACTCAAATAGCCAACCGTTACAAGCAAGGTAGGCAGAAGAGCATCTCTGAACGCACAGTACGTCGAACTTTGAGGCAGATGGGCTACAGCAGCAGAAGACCACACCGGGTGCCACTCCTTTCAGCTAAGAACAGGAAACTGAGGCTACACTTTGCAGAAGCTCATCGAAATTGGACAGTAGAAGATTGGAAAAATGTTGCCTGGTCTGAGGAGTCTCGATTTCTGCTGCGACATTCGGATGGTAGGGTCAGAATTTGGCGTCAACAACATGAAAGCATGGATCCATCCTGCCTTGTATCAACGGTTCAGGCTGGTGGTGGTGGTGTCATGGTGTGGGGAATATTTTCTTGGCACTCTTTGGGCCCCTTGGTACCAATTGAGCATCGTTGCAACGCCACAGCCTACCTGAGTATTGTTGCTGACCATGTCCATCCCTTTATGACCACAATGTACCCAACATCTGATGGCTACTTTCAGTAGGATAATGCGCCATTTCATAAAGCTAGAATCATCTCAGACTGGTTTCTTGAACATGACAATGAGTTCACTGTACTCAAATGGCCTCCACAGTCACCAGATCTCAATCCAATACAGCATCTTTGGGATGTGGTGGAACGGGAGATTTGCATCATGGATGTGCAGCCGACAAATCTGCGGCAACTGTGTGATGCCATCATGTCAATATGGACCAAAATCTCTGAGGAATGCTTCCAGCACCTTGTTGTATCTATGCCATGAAGAATTGAGGCAGTTCTGAAGGCAAAAGGGGGTCCAACCCGTTACTAGCATGGTGTACCTAATAAAGTGGCCGGTGAGTGTATATATAGTATAAAAGTGCAGAACATATGCCCACGAAGGTCTTCGGTATCTCTTCGGTATATACAGTATACAACTAAGGCAGGCAAAATCAGAGCAGCATAACCACTGGATGGAATCAGAGTGGGCACTATAGGAATAGTCAGCCCAAAGCAAGGTATTACAATGAGCAACGTGGTAATATTAGTATAAAATCCCTCAGGTAGGAACACCAATAAGTAGGTGTGTATGTATGTATATATGTATGTAGGTGTGTATATATATATATATCTGAAGCGAGCCTGCCCAGGTAGGTAAAACAGAGGTCATTGTAGGAATAGTAGTACTACAAACCTCGGGAGGAACTACAATGACCAGCATGCCAATATTTAGTATAATATCCCTCAGGTAGGATCACCAAATAGGTATATAACTGCTGCAAGAATGCGCAAGGAGGAAATACTGTGGTCTAGGGATAGTAGTAGAAGGGATACTGTGGTCTGTGGTGTAGGGATAGTAGTACTCAAACCACAGGAGGATATACACTGACCAGCATGGTAATATCAGCATACACACCACAGGTGGGTATGCTAATAAGTAGGTATACATGACTGCATAGGTAGGAAAAACAAAAGTAGCATAACTTCCCACATAATGTACTATAGTAGTTTAATATTCCACAGGTGGGTATATATGGTGCATATATGACTGCAGCACCTAAACATGAGTAGGTAAAACAGAGGAAGTATGGGAATAGAGCACTACACAAGAAGTGTATATGCAAAAGGTAAGGACACCAATAATAGGCATATACAGTGTGTGCATATGCATTTATACATATGAACCTACCAGAGTACGCATGCAGCTGGGTATTACAATGCTCAGTGTGGGAATAATAGCAGAACCATGCACAGGTTTGGTATTACAGAAACCAGCATGGAGAAAAAAATACACTGGTTCCTGGTTTGTTGATCTTCAGGGGATCTGGTGACCATGTACAGTGTTTACTCGAAAATAAGACAGTGCTTATATTAATTTTTGCTCCCAAAGATGCGCAGTGTCCTTTATTCAGTGAATGTCTTATTTTTCCATGAAAAATTCACACAGTGTTGAACAAAAAGAATGAACATTTTTTGTTATAACCCTGGTGGCGGTGGGGTCTTACGTTCGGGGAATGCCTTTTTTTAAGCTATGCTGTAAATCCTCCACTATGCCTTTTTTTCGGAGGATGTCTTATTTTCGTGGAAACAGGGTAATATTACGTTTTGGTGAAAAATAGCTATGAATAACCCTATCACCAATACTTCTTCCCTTCTGAAATGTGATCGCTGGATGTTCTGGTAAAAAATTTTTTTTTTGCAGAAATCTATAGTACAGACGATTTTAAGAAACTTTGTAATTGGGTTTATTAGCCAAAAAATGCATTTTTAACATGAAAAGGCAGATTGAAGCTCTCCCCGTCATGGTTCTCTTATGGAGAGGGGAGGGGTGAAGGGAGATGAGGCACCAAAACAGGACAACAAAGAGTTAATTTACAGCTACATAGCCTGTATCCCAGCTTTCCAGGCAGTCCTCAGGCTGTATCCACCCTCTCCACAGAGTGGGCAGACAGCGTGAATCAGAAGCCGAGAGTTCAGGTTCATACAAACCCGAACCTCGGCCGGTTCGCTCATCTCTAATCACCAGGCTATCGTCTCTGAAGTCAGCACTGACCTCTAAATACCAGCTTTCTCACAGGTCCCGCTGTGTAATCCTTTGTTCTCTGCTAGCTACTAATCTCCCTCCTCCCCCTCTCCATAGGTTAGACAGAGCTCGACTGATGTAAAAGAGTCAAGATTTCCTGATAATAAGCAGTGAATGAGAAAGAGGAGGCAGGAGGAGGGGGACCTGGGAAAAGGCTTTTTGAATGCAGATAATGGCATATTTGCTTAATAAACCCAATTTCAAAGTTTCTTAAAATTGCCTGTACCTTATTTCTGCAAAAAAAAAAAAAAAAAAAAAAAAAAAATTATGACAGTGACACTAAGATCAGGATCTAAAACACAGAATTCACCAGTCTTTTCCAAGAATATTTTGGATCTCTCTATGGGCATTATCAAATGTTACCACAATTCTCATTCCACCTGGGTACAAATCGCGATTTCTTGGCACTTTTTTTTATCCACTCTCGCTATTGTTTCTGCGGCCTCACCAATAATTTCCATGGGGCAGCCTCTTTGTACAAATCTACCTACCAAGTCCTCTGCCTTGTCCTCATAGTCCACTGCTGATGAGCTGTTTCATTTCAGTCTTAGAAACTGCCCTTTAGGTATTCCTTTCTTTAAAGAAGAGGGGTGCCAGCTGCCCCACCTTAAATAAAAACTGTGGCGATGCTCAGTGTCCCTCTGCCATCATCCTCTCCAGCAGCCACAGCCCGCACAGCTCTGGGAGTCGGGTCGTGACATCACCATGTTATCCAGGAAGTGAAGCCTTGATGTAGTAGTAAGTGCAGGGAAAAAAAGCACTTTATAAGCATTTCCCATAATAAGTGTATATTGGGGATTTGTATAACTTTTGGTGGGCAATACAATATTTTAATTAAAATTTTCACCAGACTTCTCCTTTAACAGACTTATAAAGTGGATGTGCTTTTTCCAAAAATGGCAGTTTTTAAAGTATCATGCTAATTTTTTTATTATACTCAAACTCAGCACATGTACCATTCCATATTACCAGCGATATCTCTTGACCAGAATAATATATGGGAGGTCAGGTTACTGTCTGTGTCATAAAACACAATCCGGGCCTTCCACCAGACCAGTAGCAAATTAGCGTATTTGGGGGCACGACGACACCCTATTGCTGTGCCCCTGCACTGGTGGTAGACGCAGCCATCAAAAATGAATGTATTACTCATGAGAGCAAATTCCAGCAGATCCAGTATAAACTGATTATGTTCCTGAAACTGTGTACCCCAAGATTAAAAAAAAATATTTCACTGCTACCAACCCCCACTCACGAGGAATGAATGAATAAAGGGCTTCAACATCCACACACCCCAAAAGGCTGTTTTTTATCTAATATAAGGCAATCTACCTTTTTCAGCAGTTTTATAGTGTTGGATGTGACAATTTCTCAACAAATCCCCTCAACACCTTGTCCAGGTAAATTCCTGCATTCTGTTTGAGACAATCCGCACCTGACACTAATGTTTGAGGAAGAGCCTTATTACATGCTTATACCATTTGTACATCATTTCATTTACAATACATAGGTTGCTTAACCCCATCTGTCATGTGTGACCTTTGATCATGAGAAAGGGTTGGGAACCAATGATTCAGTGGGTGACACTTTGGGGAGAGTGTTTCTTTTTCTTTATGGTGATGTTATTGCTTTCTAGCTATAAATGAGAAGTTTCTATAGTATTAGGTGGCGGCATCTCATTAAGAATCATGTATTGTAATCCTATGCTTCACAAATAAACAATGTTACCATTTCTTCCACTAGATAATAATACATCCCAGTTGTTGTCACCTCACTGGCTGCCTTTTCAGTGTCAAGTTCCATATGCATGCTTGACAGGAAAATATTGGGCCAGGTCGATGAATGCAAATGCGTTTTTCTGAAATAAAGAGCATATTGCTTTAGCTCACAGCAATCATTCTTAACTAGCACTGATGTTCCACAGCAGACATGAAGGATGTCACTGTCATTCATCGTCAGGTAAGGAGTGGTAATGCCATGTGGAATATAAACAAATTTCCAGCATACAACTATTACTGTTTCTGAAATAAGATCTTTATTTCAGGATAGGAAAGGTGGGAATACTTTGCCTATTATAGACAACTGAAATACAAATTCACAATTTTACAGAAAAGGCTAAAACTGAACTGTACAGAATTCCTACTGTCCAGATATATGTAACCTGTTGTATATTTACTAAAAGCATATAACACCTAAGTGTATGGATTTAATTTTAATAAATAATCTTCCAAAAAACTATAATTTAGAAAACCTAACCTCTCTCTAACCAAGAGAAATGTAAGTTTATGTATATACTTAATGTTTTATATAGAGTATAATAGATATGTGATAAGATTTTCATCCAAGTCTAACTAATTTTTTTGTGATCTTGGGTATACATATTCATAGATACAGTATATATACACTGTCTATTAAAATTAATTTAGGGTGCCAAATTTTAAATAAAATTTTAAGGTTGGGGTCAAATAGCACCAACAGAGGTGTGTACAAGGGTGCCTTTAAAATAAATAGAGAGTGCTCCAAATATTAGGCTTAATAAAAAAAAATAAAAAAATAAAAAAGGGTCTGTTCACACAAAGTAAAAGCGACAGAATTCCACCTGCTGTCTGTTTCAATTGGAGGGCTTGTGCGCTTCCGCGGCTCTCCGCTCAAAGAATGGACATGTCAATTCTTTAAGTGAAGGGCGGCAGAAGCGGAGGTGCGCAAGCTGTCCCATTGAAACAGACAGCAGGTGGGGCTCCGCCGTGGAATTCCACCACTTTTACTCTGTGTGAACTGGCTCATAAGGTGGAAAACCCCTTTTAACCATTGATACATTTAGTCAATATGGGACGTAAGATTATTTAAAATGTAATGAACGAGAGGGGTGAAATCTACAAAATCAAGATAGCATCTTCTCTAATACCAAATATCAAAACTCTGGTTATGAACACAAGAATTTTTAAATCATAAATACGTTCTTACTCTTCTAACTTCTTTAAGAAACTGTCACTCAAACTAGATGACTTCTATAAAAAATGTTTAATTTGTTGGTTCTGTAATTGACACATTAAATGAATATTTTTATCCCTCGGCATTTATTTCCAAATAATGCAACTAAACTGTTGGATACTAAAGATAAACTATAGAAATGGTGTACAACGTGACCCTAAACAAATGCAATACAGGAGGTGAATACGCTTAAAATATTCCAGACATCTTCCAGTAGTTTGTGTCTATAGTCATAACATAAAATGCTACCATATAAAACATGTTAACATTTTTAAACTGTAATGCCTTTATTGACATAAATGCTCATAAAGCTACTGTATACTCTGGTTTATACTGATACAACAAGGCAGCAGTCACTAATCTGACAATATATTACAGGCTAAGCAGCAGTCATGAGTTGAATGCAGAAGAGATGTGATACTATCTGTATAGATATGTAACAGGAGACACTTTGGTGTGACCATTGGTCCTCTTATAAAGATTTGCAGCGAGTAACATTTAACACATTGTAAACAAAACATCATGCTAGTAGTTTTATATAGAACCGTCTAACACTTTTTTGGTCCTCTTCATGTTGTAGAAATAAAAATAAATTTTTTCTAAAGCACCATGAGTAAAAAAATCAATTGCCAATGCGGCCTCTGACCGCCTCTAGAGCCCACACCTTAGGGCCCTATTCCACCGGATGATCATAGTTTGCCTAATCGTTAACTATTAACAATCTCAAACGACCGCTATTGTGAAAGACCTAAAAATGTTCACTCATTTCCATGGAACGATAATCGTTACTTATGATTGTAATTGCGATCGTTTTTCTTCGCTATTGCGTTCGTATCTATTGCGAACGACCGAACGATGTCTTATTCAATGCAAACGATTTGCGAACGAGCAACGATAAAAATAGGTCCAGGTCTTATAAAGCGATCAACTGCATTTCAACCGAACGATTATCGTTCTGGGTAGTGCTTTGGAGCCACACAATGTCTATACCTTACAGAAATCAAAAAGGGGACATGTGACGATAGCACAGCCACAAGCATTGGGCCTGTAACATCAATAAATTTATTAGCATAGAAGATATTTAAAAACACGTCTTCACATTTTCATTGACACTGAATTGGTGTTTTATAAACTGTTCCCAGTTACCTTCATAGGCATCCAAGAAACTTTCATCAATACTGCTGTTTGCAAGATCCTGACAAAATCAAGGCACATCTGGTTAAAAGCCACCACACTGCGGTGCATGGAAACTGTTCACCATTCTAGCATTGAGCAGTACCACCTCCAGGAGTGTCCATACAGGCTCCTCTAGGAAACTTACGTATGGAGTTATTCTAGAGGAGAACACAAAGCTATGTATGGTGTCAGGTGGAATATCCCACATTTTTTTAGAAAATTCAGAAAGTTTAGCATATAATGAGAGGCATACATAGGTAAAAAAAATTTATTCAAATCAACTGGTACCAGAAAGTTATATAGATTTGTAAATGACTTCTATTTAAAAATCTCAAGTCTTCCAGTACTTATCAGCTGCTGTACGTCCTACAGGAAGTATTGTATTTTTTCCAGTCTGACAGAGTGCTCTCTGCTGCCACCTCTGTCCATGGCAGGAACTGCTCAGATCAGTAGCAAATCCTTACGGAAATCCTACACTGCGTTTAGCGAGATTTTGAAATAGAATTTATAATTCTATATAACTTTGTGGTACCAGCTGTTTAAACTCTCTCTATTTTTTTTTTTAAAGGCCTCATGCACTAAAATGGGAGTGATATTACAGTTCCATACACAATGGCTTATAACAGAACTGTGCTTTTTAATGTAGCTAATCTGCATTGAACCCTGCAGAAAGTAGACCAGCAATATCCAATTATGAGTGCTCAAGCTCTAATGCTGTGCAACATTGCAGATTCATTGTATAATGGGCGATATAACACACAAGAAAAGCAAACATGTAGGTTTACCCTTTATCTACTTCTATATCCACATTTAGATGTATTTAAATGATTACATTTGTGTTTCATATAAGGCACTTTAGTTAAATGTATTCATTCATACAATCAGTGTAAATGACAGGTAGTCTTCCAGATGACAGGCACCCAAGGAAGTCATTGCACAAATAAAATATAAACTTCAACTCTACAAATAAATTTCTGTTCTCTATCTTTCAGAAGTTTGGTAAAGCTACTTAACCAGTTAAAAATTAAAAAAAAATCTTTATACAGTTTTTTTTCTTTTATAAATCTCTTAATATAATTTTAGAACAGGTTATTTACATAAAACAGAAAACTGTTCTGTACCACCAATCACCTGCTTCAGGTTCTGAAACTAGGTAAATTGCCTAAAAAATACTGTGCAAAAGTAGAAAATATAAATAGTGTCTCAAATATATATATATCTATGTACATACACACATTCATCTATAAAAATGTTGTCTCTTGCATTTCCCCATTTCCTGTGCTCCGAATTATTCTCTCTGGAAAAAAACTAGTATTGCATTGTAAGCTTAGTTTTAACTCTTTAGAAACAGAAAAATCTGATGGCAGCATAGAAGAATCTTTTGAGGCATCTTGAACAGCTGATATTTGCTTTGGTCTACTACAGTCTTTTAATAAAGGAGTTGATGTAATCCAGCTCATCAAACCAATGTCTGGCTGATCCATCTTTGAATTCCAGCGGATCATTTCATCCATATACATAGCTTCTGATGCCACACAAGAGTCAAGAGCGTATGGCTGATAACATGTGAAAGACTGGTCATTTTCCTTCACAGAAAAGGAAGCGACTGGACTGGAACAGAGGATGCCCTCAGTTGGAACTTGTTCTTGGTCAGGAAAGCACAAAATCTCAGTGTCTCTCTCCTTGTCCAAAATGGCTTCTGTCTGGTTCCTAACTGGATGAATGTCACTTACAGTCGCCAAGGCGGTATTGATTGGTCTTTGTGGAACAGCTGTTTTAATGAAAGTCTGTTTATAGACATTTGACAGGCATTGTGAATGTGCTTTTAATGCCTGACGTCCAACCTGAACCTGTGTTGGAAACATTGTCCCTTGGATAGACTTATATAAAAACCTAAAATATAAAAACATAAAATAAATAAACTATGACCCAAATACATTTGTAACAACAAGATGAAAAATCAATATACTATTTTAAAACTGAGTCTACTGCATAACACAAGTAGATGCCTATTGAACTCTTTCATGTGAAGAATGTGCTCCAGGTAGAACTAAAAGGTACACAGGATTAGATTGTTAATGGAAAGAATAGTGAGTTACCGACAGGAAACAGACAGAAACGAAAAAATAGACCAATGTCTAGCTAAAAGATACTTAATTTTGTAAACATTTTTAAAGGGAAACTATCAGGGTAATATTTTATAGAATTTTTTTTTTCAGCAGTTCTATGCAATTTAAAATTAAACCCAAATTCTTGTATTTCTACAAGTAGCCAGCAGTCAGGCTGCAATCTGCTCAGTAGCAGGTGAAACTATCGTCACTTAACCTCTTCCCTTAGAGTATTGTGCACACTGGGGAATTTGTGGCTTGAGCCTTTAGTCCAACTTCAATGTGCCTCCATTCTTTTTGCTAAACTTCCAAGAACTAGTAAAGGACAGTAGTAAACTAATGCACAGGTTTGAAACTGGTCTGTAGGCATTAAAGTCAGAGGTCTCCACAGTAGCTGAAAAAAGTGGCTTTTTTTTAACCAAGACAAAATGTTATTTATTGTTAGCCAAACTGGAGTAATACAAAAGGTTTACAAACACAGAACATGAAGGTTAAAATGATAAAAATAATGAAATGAAAACACAAAACAAAAAAACAAAACAAACACAACATATAATACCTTGGTAACAAAGCAGCGATGGGTGACAAGATGCAAATGAAATAAAACAAAGGATTGGCGAGGAGTTTTTGCATAGTCCAATATGGGTTGGAAGGAGGGTTGCATGTTGGACAGGTTGAATTGTAAATCAAAGCCACGGTAAAAAATAGGAGAATACTGAAGGCAATGGAGGAGACATTGATCCAAGTCTGAAAACATAATAAGCAGTTGATAAATGTATGTTTGTCAATAGTACTAAGTGATCAAATATGAATACATAACAGTAATTCTTGCAAGTTTCCATGCACCATGTTTAATAATATACCAGACGTCTTGGAAAAAAACAAACAAAACACACACTGAAATACAGTATTTATACATAAAAACAAAGACAAAAAAGCCCTGTATCTTACCCAAGTTTTGGTCTCAATGCCCAAGTGCAGCATAATGGTCAAAAGAGCACATGTGACTATTGGAGTGCCCCATGTAAACAAGTCAATATCGGTGTCATAGAATGTCTGCATAAAGAAGAAAAATATATATTATACACACATTTTACATTACATCTTTTCTACACATACTAGCAATTTACTTATGTTATATATAATATAACTTACAAAATATGGAATGAAGAAACATATAAGACTCTGATAGAAGGCATCAATCATGTTGCGCCAAAACATATGAGGCTTGTACTCCTATAGAGAAATAAAAAGCAAGAGTGTGATGACATTTAGAAACACAGAAGATTGGCGGCAGAAAGATCACCTGGTCCATCTAGTTTGCCCTTATATTACTTCCTTTCTTATCTTAGAAATTGCATATAGCATAGATACAGGTTTAAATTTGTTACTTTGGATTTACCAAATAAAATCTGCTGGAAGTTTGCTCAAAGCATCTACTACTCTTTTCAGTAAAATATTTTTTTCATGTTGCTCTTGATCTTTCCCCCAAATGCCCCTTGTTCTTGAGTTCAGAGTTTATGATTTTCCTTTAACTAAAACACTTTCATCCTGAGACCTATTTAGCCCTTTAACATATTTATGATATATTTCGATCATGTCCCCCTTTTCCTTCTTTCCTCTAAACCAGAGCTTCTCAAACTTTTTGTTCTTGGGCCTCACCCGGCAATCCATGTTGATGCTGGGGCCTCACCAACAAACATATACAACTATGAAGCGCCAGATACCGCCATGTAGTGCACATAATATCCCAGAGCAGCGTCAAAACAACACCAAGTGCAGAAATAAAATGTTGCTTCACCATTTAGTAAACCACCAGCAAAGTGCCGAAAATACATACTGCTCCACCTGCAGTAACCCATTACCACATACTGCTCCACCTGCAGTAACCCATTACCACATACTGCTACACCTGTAAACCAGCCCCACAGTGCAGCATTTCTTTCTCCATACCCTACCTGGCAGCTTACACACACACACACACACACACGCTAGCATGATTCCACTCTTAACCTCCTCTTCCTGTGGTAGCTCCCTCTTCCCTCATTACCCCATTTCTGTACATTTGGCATTCCTGGCACTGTCAGAGTGATGTGCAGTGTTCCTGGCACTATCAAAGTAGTAGGCATTCCCATAATAGCTCCCATATAGTAGTTAATACCTTCAATAGTGCCTTACAAATAGTAAATTCCCCCACTAGAGCCCCACAAACAGTTAAATCCCCCAGATTAGGTATGTGGGTTGCCCCCTGTGCGTAAGATCCCCTGCTCTTCCCCATATAGTAATAATACCCCGACTGGGACACTCATACAATAATAATGCCCGCTGCTATGCCCCCATATAGTAATAATGCCCCCTGCTGTGCTCCCATATAGTAATAATGCCTTCTGATGTGCCCCCATATAGTAATAATGCCACCTGACTGTGCCCCCATATAATAATAATGTCCAGTGCTGTGCCCCCATAAAGTAATAATGCACCTGCTGTATCCACCAGTTAAAGGGGTATTCCCCACCAAGAGCTGACATGATGGTGATATAGCAGAGCTGAGATTATGATGTAGCAAAGCTGAGCTGGTGGCATGATGATGTAGCGTAGCTGAGCTGGTGGCATGATGATGTAGCGTAGCTGAGCTGGTGGCATGATGATGTAGCAGAGCTGAGCTGGTGGCATGATGATGTAGCAGAGCTGAGCTGGTGGCATGATGATGTAGCAGAGCTGAGCTGGTGGCATGATGATGTAGCAGAGCTGAGCTGGTGGCATGATGATGTAGCAGAGCTGAGCTGGTGGCATGATGATGTAGCAGAGCTGAGCTGGTGGCATGATGATGTAGCAGAGCTGAGCTGGTGGCATGATGATGTAGCAGAGCTGAGCTGGTGGCATGATGATGTAGCAGAGCTGAGCTGGTGGCATGATGATGTAGCAGAGCTGAGCTGGTGGCATGATGATGTAGCAGAGCTGAGCTGGTGGCATGATGATGTAGCAGAGCTGAGCTGGTGGCATGATGATGTAGCAGAGCTGAGCTGGTGGCATGATGATGTAGCAGAGCTGAGCTGGTGGCATGATGATGTAGCAGAGCTGAGCTGGTGGCATGATGATGTAGCAGAGCTGAGCTGGTGGCATGATGATGTAGCAGAGCTGAGCTGGTGGCATGATGATGTAGCAGAGCTGAGCTGGTGGCATGATGATGTAGCAGAGCTGAGCTGGTGGCATGATGATGTAGCAGAGCTGAGCTGGTGGCATGATGATGTAGCAGAGCTGAGCTGGTGGCATGATGATGTAGCAGAGCTGAGCTGGTGGCATGATGATGTAGCAGAGCTGAGCTGGTGGCATGATGATCTAGCAGAGCTGAGCTGGTGGCATTATGATGTAGCAGAGCTGAGCTGGTGGCATGATGATGTAGCAGAGCTGAGCTGGTGGCATGATGATGTAGCAGAGCTGAGCTGGTGGCATGATGATGTAGCAGAGCTGAGCTGGTGGCATGATGATGTAGCAGAGCTGAGCTGGTGGCATGATGATGTAGCAGAGCTGAGCTGGTGGCATGATGATGTAGCAGAGCTGAGCTGGTGGCATGATGATGTAGCAGAGCTGAGCTGGTGGCATGATGATGTAGCAGAGCTGAGCTGGTGGCATGATGATGTAGCAGAGCTGAGCTGGTGGCATAATGATGTAGCAGAGCTGAGCTGGTGGCATGATGATGTAGCAGAGCTGAGCTGGTGGCATGATGATGTAGCAGAGCTGAGCTGGTGGCATGATGATGTAGCAGAGCTGAGCTGGTGGCATGATGATGTAGCAGAGCTGAGCTGGTGGCATGATGATGTAGCAGAGCTGAGCTGGTGGCATGATGATGTAGCAGAGCTGAGCTGGTGGCATGATGATGTAGCAGAGCTGAGCTGGTGACATGATGATGTAGCAGAGCTGAGCTGGTGGCATGATGATGTAGCAGAGCTGAGCTGGTGGCATGATGATGTAGCAGAGCTGAGCTGGTGGGCAGCCGCAGGGGAGGTGGGACTTCGGGGCTGCACTCACAGGAACGCCGATTGTGCGGGGGTGGCGGGCGATGTCCGGGCGCTCTACTAAGGGGGGATGGGGGGCCTGCAGCCACCGGGATATTGCGGGGCCTGCACTCACCTGGTTACCTCCAGTCCGGTTCTACTGAGGGGGTGGATGGGGGGGGCTATATGTCCCCCTCTCCCCCTGTTTTCCACATGTGATGTCCCCCGGCCCCCTGTTTACTACAAGACTTTGAGATGGAGCGTTCCCTCGCGTGGCCGCTCAGCTGACAGGGAGGCCCCGTGCACTTCCTCCAGCCGCCCACTCAGCCCCCCTCGTGGCGTAGCCATTTATTTTTTTTAATATGGTGCACTAAGGCTCCGTACGGCCTCAACGCACCCCTGCTCATGATTGGCCCACCCACCTGTCCATCACCGCCTGCGCCGCGCTCTCGAGCTGCGAGGGAGGCTGAGTGCGCGGCTGGAGAAAGAAAGCGGGGCCTCCCTGTCAGCTGAGCGGCTGCGCATCGGGACCCTGCGCTTCACCAGACTGCGAGCTGCGCCTCACCAGTGAGGCGCGGCTCACAGTTTGAGAAGCGCTGCTCTAAACGGTAGAGATTTAGTTCCTTATGTCTTTCCTGATCTGTTTTACCCTCCACCATTTTTGTAGCCCGTCTTTGGACCAGTTTTATTTTATAAATCTTTCTGTAGGTGCGGTCTCCAGAACTGGTCACAGTATTACAGATGTGGTCTCCCTAGAGCTCTATACAGTGGGATCACATTCTCCCTCTTCCTACTGGTTATACCTCTAGCTATAAAACCCAGCATTACTTTTTCTTTCAAATCAACTGGTGTCAGAAAGTTATATAGATTTGTAATTTACTTCTATTAAAAAATCTCACGTCTTATAAGCTACAATATGTCATGAAGGAAATTATGTCACATTTTTAGTCTGACACAGTGCTCTCTGCTGCCACCTCTGGTCAAGACAGGAACTGTCCAGAGAAGGAGATGCTTTCTATGGGAATCCCCAGAGAAAACCTCTCATACTCTGGACAGTTTGTGTATCGGCAAGAGATTTTAGAAGAGATCAATGTGTCAGACTGAAAATAAAACACCATTTCCTGCATGACATAGGTTCTTCCAATTTAGGCCCTCTTATATTTGCATGATAGAAGCTGCCTGCAAATTGGGTATTGCCATGGATAGGAAGAATGTGAGCTTAATTTTGTTCTATACTGTAAATGCGTAAAATACAGCATCTGCTTTTTTTTTGGATGTATCTAAAATATCTTTTTACATATCAGGCATGTAAAGTTATTGATCACAGCGGGTCTTACTGCAGAGACCCTCTGTGATCAGCAGATATAGCCGCGGAGAGCTCCTGGCAGCAGCGTGATCCACTTCCCAGCAGTACCTCTACAACGTACAACTACATTGTTGGAATTAGTGGCCGGCTGGAGAATGGATCCCACTGCTTTCTCCCCAGCAATATCTCCCGATCACAGTGGGTCTCACCAGTGAAACCTGTTGTGAACAATAACTTTTGACACGCCTTATGACAAGTCAAAAGAGGTTTCTAATGACATTTATTCCATGAGGGAGCAGACCAGGATATTTTTTTTCTGCTTATTATAGTACAGAAAAGGCTATTGAGAGAATACTATAGTGTGCATTTCTAAAGACGTGGAGAGAGACTCATCACTGTACTTGCTCTTATTCCTAGTAAGCATTTCTGCCCCCTAACTTACACTATAATGCTGGGTTCACACTATGTATATTTCAGGCTGTATTTGGTCCTCATGTCAGGTCCTCATAGCAACCAAAACCAGGAGAAAGGCTCTGTTCACACAATGGTGAAATTGAGTGGATGGCCGCCATATAACAGTAAATAACGGCCATTATTTCAATATAACAGCCGTTGTTTTAAAATAACAGCAAATATTTGCCATTATATGGCGGCCATCCACTCAATTACAACATTGTGTGAACAGATCCTTTCTGTGTATTCAATCCACTCCTGGTTTTGGTTGCTATACAGCCTCAAACATACAGCCTCAAATATACATAGTGTGAACCCAGCCTATGGCTGGGTTCACACTACGTATATTTCAGTCAGTATATGTATATTTCAGTCAGTATTGCAACCAAAACCAGGAGTGGATTAAAAACACAGAAAGGCTCTGTTCACACAATGTTGAAATTGAGTGGATGGCCGCCATTTAATGGCAAATATTTGCTGTTATTTTAGAACGTCTGTTATATTGAAATAATGGCAGTTATTTACTGTTATATGGCGGCCATCCACTCAATTTCAACATTGTGTGAACAGATCCTGTGTTTTTAATCCACTCCTGGTTTTGGTTGCAATACTGACTGAAATATACTGACTGAAATATACGTAGTGTGAACATAGCCTTAGATTTGATATAGCTTTAGCCTGTATTCTTATATCCCTGTTACTGTAGCTTTTACATGCAGAGCCGTGTCAGTCTGCATCGGACACAGAACTGCACAGGACACATTTGAAAATTTGCACCCAAAAGAGACACGTTGGATAACGTTAGAGCTGATAGGTTAATAAAATCCTCTTTAACTACACTCCACCACTAGTCTTTTAGGGTCATTTTACACAGCCTGAAATAAGCACCAAATGATTTGCAGAGCATTTTTAAAGCTAAAATAAACAGTGTAGAAACACATCCTCTTTGTACCTGATGCTTTTTGCACCACAATAAATTAGCAAGTATCATCTGGTAAATGCCGGGTCTTTTCTACTATTTTGCTCAAATACCCACTGCCTCGATCACCACCGCTACGGAAGTGCTGTCCTCTACACATCGTTCCAGTACCATAGGACAGACTGACGACCTGTCTACACATTAGAGCATGTAATTATGGTCATCAGACTAGTGATCACATGACCAGGCTGCATTAACTATAATGTATGGATGCAGCTGAGCTGGGATGAAACAAGACACTATAGAAAAAAGGGGGGGGGGGTGAACTAGCAATATATGGAAAAAAAATTAATTAAATAATAATCTAATAATATGATGCTTGTATTAAGCTGCTACATTACCTCCATTGTCTGTCCACTTCTATACAGCTCAGGGACAGCAATCAACATTTCAGCTGGTAGGTCTTTATCAAGAATTCCAGTAACCAGTTGTGGAATGGATGAAAAGAGTAAATTGAAAAAGATAAGATACCACTGGTCAATCATCGCTGATCCAGAGAAGCCACAATAAAATTGGTACCAAAACAGAAGTGCCACAAACATCTACAAGAGAAGCAAAAAGAAAAAAGGAGCAAATATTAGTTTTTTTTCCTATGTGAAACTAAAAATCACTACAGCTATATAAATAAGATTTAATGTAGGCCTAGGGTATTGATCCATCCATCAAGTATGCTTGTATAAAATTGTAGGAGACTGGGTTAAGAATGCAGTTTCCTGCTATGTTTAATGTGTATAATGGGAGCATTCCCACCATACATGCTGTGTGTCTATAGTGGTCCATGATTCAGACAGGATCAACATTCTGTCCATTTTTTTTGCTTCAGCTGGCTTGTGGTATATGTCACTATAAGAAGTATAGAATTGAATTGCATGGTACAGTATGCCATTTCCACAGATGGGATCCTATAAACAAACCAATCAAGAGCATGTTAACAGTAGCCTCAGCTGTCATTCTGTTCTTCTAGCCAGTAGTAGAGAACATGACCACTGAGATCACTAATTGACTACAACAGTCATGTGCCATCTACAAGAAAAACACTGGGGTCTCCACTGAAGCAATACCGTATTGGAGGCAAATGTAAATTTTTTACACTATTGGAAAACCCCTTTGATATACAGTATGTGCTTTTTATGGTAAGTAAGAAACCTTTCAGACCTAGCCAATCTAAAGCAAATACCCCAAATTTTCAATTCAATTCCTTTTTTCTTTTCTTTTATAATTTCAATTTAAAAAGGGGTTGTTGGGGGAATTTTTTTTGTATATTTCATGGTGCTCAGGATTATAGCAGAGAACTCATCATCTAATACACAGCTTCATTTTCTAATGTTGAATGGGTAGTTTGACTTTATTTTTGGTATGGTCATTACTAAAGAATAAGCCACAATAAATGTCTCTTTTATAGCATACATGTGTGAGTGAATTAAAAAATTCAAGACATCAGCATCAGAAACTCACAGAAAAAATGCACAAAAAGGTATTAGCTTTCACATTTCCTGAAAACCTTAGAAATTAATTTAATTGGGTTTTTAGCATGTGGCATTCCATAAAACAGTTGCTAAAGTATGCAAGGCTGTTCAATAAAAGAGCGACTTCTTAATAAATCAATTTGTTAACTGCTGAAATGGAAATTGCAAAGCAAATAGTATTATTTTATTGTACTAACATTGTCCCTGTATGCACCTAGATTGTGAATAATCCAACTGGGTTCTTTCTTTTTGTTTTGTAGCCAAATACAGGTCACTGATCAGTACGGAAATCCTTCATTTACTTGCATTATATATAAATATATTCATTGTACACACACACAGTATATTTAAAAAAAAGGGATTAAAAAAAAAAGAAAGGAAACAATATTCTAAAAGCACCACATGCAGAAATACAATGCACTTACATGCCTTGGCCTGCTATCAATGATAGCTGTCTGAGTTGTCTGAATGCACTAGAACACGCAAATCTGCCCGCCAAGAGAACCGCAGAGCCAGCCTCTGAAGTGACAGGCTGCTAAGCCAATCACTGGCCATGGCCAGTGATTGGCTGGGCGGCCTCTCACTTTAGAGGCCGGCTCTGCAGTTCACATGGTGGCTGCGGGCAGAAGACCGGAAGGTTCCGGAGAGCAGGCACAAGCACCAGGGAGCATGGTATGTATGAACTTTATTTATTTTTTTTTTTACACAATCGTTAGCCATTGACCGTGCATTGCTATTGCGCGGCGGGTGATGATTTTAGGTCTGGACCTCAAAGACAAAATCAGATGATCGTTGTCTTTATTACAAGGAGCGATGATCTGTTTGAGTGATAAACCAAGGTTTCTCAGTTTACAGAGACTCTGTACCCACAATCTGACCCCACCAAACCACTTGTACCTTCGGATAGCTGCTTTTAATACAAGATCTGTCCTGCGGTCCGTTCGGCAGGTGATGCGGTTATTGCCCTAAAAAAAATACTTTTAAACTTGAAGCCCGTGCCAAACTGGGAGTATCTGTGCCCTAACTTTGCACAACCTCTCTGTCCCTCCTCCCCACCCTCTTCATCATTAGGAATGCTCCAGGCAGATTGCCTCTTATTCCCCTGTGGCATCCTGGCACATGGGCTGGATCGTTAAGGACCTGTGCAATGTTCAGCATGGAGAAAATGTTTCAGTGGCATTCCTAATAATGAAGAGGGTGGAGAGGAGGGACAGAGGGGTAGTGCAAGGTTAGGACACAGATACTCCCGTTTGGAACGGGCTTCAAATTTCTTTTAGAACAATATATGCATCACCTGCCGAATGGACCACAGGACAGATCTTGGATTAAAAGCAGCTATCCGAAGGTACAAGTGGTTTGGGGGGTCAGATTGTGGGTACAGAGTCGCTTTAAGAATTCTCCCCCTCAGTTTGTGATAAAAGTCACAAACCAGAGAGCTGGTACCAATTTTCAATACCAAACTTTGCCAAAACTAGTGATTTGGCCAGGACTGGTCACCAATGATGATGATGCAACCATTGAGTATGAATTTTGAATTTCAACATGACCGATCTTCCATTCTCACAGGAAACAAATCGGAGGCTTATGGCCCTTTTTCCACTGAAAACACGTGTACTCAACTAATTTGACGGTGTAGGTTTTATTATATGAACCAAATTGACACTCCTTACTGGTGAAAAGTGCTCATGTGGTAGCCTATTCTGCTTGTTTAGACTTTGTGCCGGAAAAGAGCGTCAAGATGGCCCACATGTTAATATCTGCATATAGCCTGGAAAGATGGAAAAAAAAAAATCTCAAGTTTATATAACATAAAGCCCTGGGAGTTTACAGATATAGTTCTTAAAGCCCACTAACATTATGACAGTAGAATACTTATTTTAAAATTTTCTTACAGCATTTTTGTAGAAGAAATATAGAACCATATTTGCAAGTCGAGAATAACACCATCGGCCATGAACAAGCAGCAGCTTCTCCAAGTAACGGAATCTTGGAACAGCAAAGTCACTGGCCATCACTGCCTGCAAGCAGGAAAAAAGCAGAAAATGGTGAAAAAAAAAAATTAGTCCATATCATAAATATAATCAGTATTTTCTTGACAAATACACACACACACACACACACACACACACACACACACACACACACAGAGTTAGCAAATACTAACCTACAGACATAGAGTCATAGTATTGGAGACAACAATCCCCTCTTTTTTAATGTGCTGCATTTGGATCAAAAGGAATAAGGTAATGAGACATTTGGTGTACTGTGGGTGTTCCCCAGCCCTCACTGCAGGTCCATAAAACCCACCTCCTTATAAATTGTCATGGTAGTCCATTACAGCTACTGTACTTTACTACTGAGACACACTATGAATATTTATAGCGAGGTGTGTTTTCAGGTGTAGCGGTGCACTGAGAAGATGAGGGACCCCCTAAATGCACCAAACCAGCTTATTACCATATTACTTTTGATCCAAACCCTACAAAAACAACCCAACAGAGGAAAAAACAATACTAAAGTACTATCACTGCATGCAGGTAGAGTAGTTCGTGTTAACTTAGCGTTAGTTATCCTTTAATTACATCAACTGGAATTTCCAGTAAAAAAACCCACATTGTGCTGAAACAAAACAAGGCAATTCTGCAACATTGTTTGAACAATATTCTACACGTTTTATAGAAATACACAAATGCCCACTTTCTGTTGTGCAATTAGATGTGAAAATTGCTGCAACATGTATAAAAGCAAAAAACAAGGAGTCCGTTGGATCTGCTTGGTATAGAATGTGCTCTGGTAGGTGTAATGGAGTGCAAACAGAAATCAATTTCCTTTATTGAGTCTAATGAAGTGAATAGGAAGGTTAATTCAATTTGCTACATATTCAATGTCTGCAACCATAAAAGGTCAATCATGTTTTACTGCACTTTAAAGAATTAAGGAAAACATAGGTTTTTCACTGGCCTACATAGTACATGTTTAGCGGGTGGCATCAGGAAAATGGATTGCTTTAAAAGTATTAAGCGGAAACCTGTGAAGCATTAATCACACATGTACGCACTACAGCCATTTCTGTATTGAAAGCAGTGGCAAGTACGTAAGAAAATGTTTAACACCATTTTATAGCAAATCTGAAAAGGCTTGTAAAATGGTCATTTGCGCACTCTCTATATACAATTGTGTGACAGTACTACCTGTGTGGTACCACCACTTTTCTACTATTATCTATATTGTTATCAATCATACAACCAAAACATTATTGTCAATGCACTGCAAATTTCAATCTCCCTTTATTATGTCAATGATAACCAGACCAAGACCAAATATCAGGGTATTTCCTTTTAGTCAATTCATTACAATCAAACCTTTTTGATTTCAAGTCACACACACAACCTATTAAGCAAAAAGGATAGTCTAGATCAGTGCTTCTCAAACTTTTTCTACTGGAGCCTCACCCAACAGACCAAGGCAATGCCTGGGCCTCACCAGACTGACCAAGAGGATGCCTGGGCCTCACTATCTGTGGTGAAAGTCCATTTAAAAGCTGAAAATAATGCTAGGGCTACCTTTCACCCATCTCCCAAGATTCTAATAAAGCAAGTAATAATGTTGCTAAAATGGTGATAGTTGTAAACAGCAAAAGGACTGTTCAGATCATATTAACTTTTGTGCAAACTGGCTCCCCAGCTGGGCCTCACAAACAACTAGGGGGCGCCTCATTGGTGAAGCCCGCCTCACAGTTTGAGAAGCACTGGTCTAGATCACATGCTTAAATGTTAGAAGGCACTCTGGCGTCTGCATGTTTGGGTGTGTGTGTGTACGTTGTGACATCCCGTAATGTTGCAATACCTAGTATATGCGTCCTTACGTATAGAGTGAGGATGACATCATTGCGATGCCTGGTATTTTCCTCAGTACAGACCCAGCAAGACAGTGGACTCTCGCAGTTACTGCACATCACATGCTGCAATCTCAAGTTACATGACAACTCACATCTATTACATTTCCTATTGCCTCAGCAATCATCATTGATCTCCACCTCTCACAGATATTACTCACTGTATAGTGATTAATGAGAACTCAAGGTGTACAAGAGGAATAGCCAATAACTAAATGTCAATGTGGCAGCAGGCAAGTATGGTTAAAATAAAAAAACAACAATAAAAAAAATAATAATAATAATAAAGGTTATTTCATTTGCAGCAACATTGCCCCAATTTAGTTTTCAGCCTAGTATTCAAAATGAAAACTACAAGATTTCAGTATTGTTTTGTATTAAAGATAACAAAATTGAAAGTTTAAAAAAATAAATAACCTATTTTTGTTTAAATCCGATTTTTAGTGTTAAATCAAGAATTTTTAGTTATTTTTTGAGGACACATTCCATTTAAGTGCCCAGGAAGCAGAGCA
The DNA here is from genome assembly GCF_027789765.1 of Dendropsophus ebraccatus. Lineage (NCBI taxonomy): Eukaryota > Metazoa > Chordata > Amphibia > Anura > Hylidae > Dendropsophus > Dendropsophus ebraccatus. The sequence goes on along the minus strand of NC_091458.1, from coordinate 103,298,680 downwards.
CAGAGCATTCTGTGCACCAAACACGTAGACACGACAGCTATGACCTATCCCTTACACCACCACCCTTTTGTATATAACTGTCAGGTCCGCTTTAAATGACCCCTTTAATGGCATTCTTAACAGCTTTTATTTTAAATAAGACCACCAAAGATTTATGCACAAAGACTGATGTCATAACTTGCCTGCATTCCTTCCTGACCAGATATCCCAACACCAACATCTGCTACCTGAATCATGCTGACATCATTGGTTCCATCACCTATGAACAACATAAATAAGATGAGTACTGAAGACATGTAACTGAGCAATAACTAGGGTTGTGGCTAATAGCTGTCACAAAGAGAGATCTCAGCAAAGAGAGATCTTAACTGTTTAAATGCCACTGTCAAGTCTGAAAGCAGCATTTAAACTTAATAAATGTCAGTCATTTTTGGGCGCAGTGGCTGGATTGCCTTCGAGGGGAGCAGGGCTGTAGGAATTGAGTGCTGATTTAATAGATCAATGCAGTACATAAGTACTGCATTGATTTGTATGAGCAATTAAATGAATCGCCCACACAAGTCAACGATCAAAAAATAAGCTCTCTGTCTCCAAGTACCAGTCTGTCATTTACATTATTCAGGTCACCAGTTCTTGAATTTAAAATACGTTTGGGAGTTAACCACTTGAATATACCGAGTAAATTAGGAAAAAACAGCTTACCAACTGCTAAAGTCATAGCTTTGAGCTTGTCTCGAACGAGCTTCACTACCATGCTTTTCTGGAGGGGTGTTGAGCGGCAGCAGAGCACAGAGCGGCATTTTTGAGCCAGTGAAATAAATTTGTCCGACTGGCTTGAATCTAGTGCAAAGGCTAGTGTTTTGCCATCAATGACAAGTCCAAGATTTGGGTGCTTTGTAGATGTAGCTAATGTAAAGCCAAAGTCAGCATTCCAAGAAGATCGCTCCTTTGAGTCCTTTGGAATCTTGGACTCCAGCAAACACTGGTCAAGCAAAGCAGCACACGCTTCCTAAAAAAAATAAAAAAATAAATAAAAATAATGTTATATATAAATAATAATACAATAAAAAATCATCATCATAAGTCACCATCAAGCGACTCAAATGTTTGTAGGTCTACGAAAATTATAAAAAGTAATTACACAGTCTATTGGGTGGCAAGATGTACTTTGCATCTATGGCACTATACCACAACAAGACACATACTAAGGGTCCATTTACACAGAAAGATTATCTGACAGATTATGTGCCAAAAATTTGAAGCCAAAACCAGAAGACTATAAACAGGGATCAGGTCATAAAGGAAAGCCTGGGATTTCTCCTCTTTTCAAATTCATTCCTGGTTTTGGCTTCAGATCTTTGGCAGATAATCTTTCTGTGTAAATGCACCCTAATATACATATACACACACACACTAAGGGCCCTATTCCACAGTAACGATAATCGGCCGGATCGGCCCCATTCGGCAGATTATCATTCGGTGAAATAGAGAGAACGATCAGCCGATGATCGGGTCATCGGCTGATCGTTCATTTAGGGCCAGACCTAAAATCATTGTTCCCTGTCCAGGCTTCTTCTCCTCGGTCTTCATCCCCGGGTCCTGCGCGCTCTATCTTCAGAATGGACGGTCAGCTGACGGAGCGCTCAGCCAATCACAGGCCGGGACCGCCGCAGCCTGTGATTGGCTGAGTGTGGCCTGTCAGCTGACCGGCCATTCTGAAGATAGAGCGCGCGGGACCCGGGGATAAAGACAGCGCGGAGAAGAAGCCTGGACAGGTAATGTATGATGCTGCAAGGACATCGGTAGCGATGTCCTTGCAGCCCTCGCACAACGATCATCGGGCTGTGGAATAGGCCCAGTAAACGAGCGGCGATCTAGCAGATTGCTGCTCGTTTACTTCATTGATCAGGCCCTCCTCGGCCCGTGGAATAGGACCCTAAATTTTATATATATATATATATATATATATATATATATATATATATATATATATATATATATATATATATTTATTTATTCTAATGCACACAAACACCTTGTGTGCTACTGCATAGAGTAAACATTTTATAATATTAATGCTATATGACACCAATATGCATGAACTTTGTAGACAATATGTTTTGTAAGAAACATTATAAAACTACATGCATACACCTAAGCATATTTAGCTCCCTATTACAAGATATGTTCTGAGGGATTCAGATCATTGGCTTTGCTGCTGCAAAAGTTACAAGACTAACGTCAGCATTAAATGAAATCTACTTTGTCTTTATGATTTGATAGAAGTGGGCATTCCCCCAACTGTTAATGCTGGAAAATAATCAGCAATTTCTATGCATGATCTTTAAGCACAAAGGCCATATATCACACTTTTGCACTTCTTCAGCATTCATTCCCTCAATTGGAAACTGTTGAGATTGCAATTAATAAGATCAGTAATTAATTAAAAAGGAAATGAGCTTTTATTGACCACTGACAGATCCACAATTTCAGCTGTATAGCTGTTCACACTAGCCCAGACTAAATGTCTGGCTTATGTATAAGGACATTGCAGTTACGTTAGTTTTCTTAAACATAAGCCCTTAACCCAAATGTTTTCTTTAGTAAAAGGGCGTTGGACTGATGAACCACCCATACAACTGCTGGAAATAACCGCCCAAAACTGCTGTGTGTGCAATATTGGGTGCTTTTAAAAGGTACCTAGCAGTAATCCATACAGAGTCCATATATTGCAGACTTGTGAATGGCCTCTGTAGGCCGCAACGAGGCTGCAGCTACTTACTCATCATGCCTCACCTACGACATTCAATGCTTCCAAATTTATACTTATTCCAAAACACTGTGCATATTTCAATACACAACCGGTTCTCGTGTGTGGACCAAGAGTCCCCCCCCCTCTCCGCACAAAGACTTTATCTGATAAATACAAATATAAAGTCATACCATAGATTCTGCATTTAAAGTGATGAGATCATCATCGTGATCCAGAAGTCGGCAGGAATACCCTATGTTTACAGCAGTTTCCTGTTTATCTCCAGTTAGAACCCAGATTTGCAGTCCAGCTTTGCGTAGCCTTGTAATTGTTTCCGGAACTCCTTCTTGTAGGCGGTCTTCTATTCCTGTAGCACCTGATAGAAATGAGACAACCGATTTAATCCTGAGCTAATGTGTTGCTCCTTTTTCAGGACCCTTATGTATTAACCAAAGTGGCTACAAACAGCATCTCAAGCTCTCTAGCAGTGCTTCTCAAACTGTGAGGCGCCACCTAGTGTTGGTGAGGCAGACTTCATTAAAAAAGTGACTATAAGCTGCACAGTCTCTCTGGCTGCAACAATCTCGGGTTTAGGAAGATTATTTACTCATTTTGTACTTCTTTAAGGTTATAAAAACTATTGCGCAATCTACCCTTCATTTGTCTTCTAATCTCTGTATATTTGCATGGACTTCCTCCAGAGATGGTGAGGCCGTAGAATCCCTTTGGTCAGCACAGGCGTCATGTGTCAAGGGACAATGTCACATTTTTGAAAAATTTTTGATAAAAAGTGATAAGAAAAAAATAAGGGTGTTGTATTTTTTATTTATTTTTTTTACGTAAGGCTTGGGTGGTTTTAATTAAATAATGTTTGTACAGGGGGCTGCCATGTTTATAGTGTCTGTGTGTGACGTCATTTCACGACACACACACAGACACTATACGGCACCTCCAGAACATTGAAGTGAACCGACGGAGTCCGTCTGGTTCACTTCACTGGAGGCCCCGTCACTGTGTACTGAGCATGTGCATAGACATGCGCAGTACACAGCTGAATTACAAGGGGCGGGGTGGCGGCGCCATTTTCTTGAAGGACCTGGCCAGGCATGAGAACGGTGGAGGAGAGAGACCGCACAGTGAGTGGGCAGAACTGTGTGTGCAGTTCTCTCCCCTCCCCACACACAGTGTCGGACTGGGCAACTCCCCCCACTAACCGTCCCGCAGATGGTCGGCTGCCCCATGGACGTTCCCCCCCAGTACAGTTACGGGGCTGCGGAGAGCTTCGGGCACGGACAGGCTGTAATACAGCGTCCCGTAAGCTCACAGCTGCAGCCTCTCGGTGCCCGGACTTCTCTCCTGCTCAGCAGCGGACATGTGACATTGCGGCGCTACCGAGCAGGAGAGAAGTCCGGACACTGAGAGGCTGCAGCTGAGAGCTTCCGGGACGGTGTATTACAGCCTGTCCATGCCCGAAGCTCACCGCGGCCCCGTAACTGTACTCACCGCGGCCCCGTACTGAGCTTCCGGGCCGGTGTATTACAGCCTGCCTCTAACGCGCCTTCTCCCTGTGCCCCCCACTTCTCCCTGTGCCACATCAGCTTACACAGAGGATGGGATGACAGAGAGGAGAGGCTGAAGTGAAAAGGCTGGGGTGACGGGGAGAGGCTGGGGTGACAGAGAGGAGAGGCTGGGGTGACAGACTGGGGAGACGGGGAGAGGCTGGACATTGTGTTTTGCTGGCTTATGCATGGGAATTGAAGACCCCAAACCTCCCTTTTTAAATCCCACCCTGATTACTTCCCCCAAGTGATCAGGTGGAGTGCTGAGAGAACAGCGCAGCCATTCATATACATACAGTGTTCTCCATTCTTCTGTTGGGTACCAGACAGGAGAGAAAGCTGTGCTGAGCTTGCAGAGAACTCCTCAACAGAGCTTCCAGCAGGGAGGGTGAAAAGACCTTTGGTGATGCCATGAGCATGTGACCAGTCACACGTCTGGGGGTTCCCTCAAAAGAATAGGACTACAAGAGTGTTAACTGGCTGTGTATGTAGCAGACTTGTGTGTATTTGTTTGTCTGTCAATTCAGCAAAGGGGAGTATGTGTTGGTACACTACATATATTTCAGTCAGTATTGTGGTCCTCATATTGCAACCAAAACCAGGAGTGGATTAAAAACACAGAAATGATCTGTTCGCACAATGTTGAAATTGAGTGGATGGCCGCCATTTAATGGCAAATATTTGCTGTTATTTTAAAACAACGGCTGTTATATTGAAATAATGGCAGTTATTTACTGTTTTATGGCGGCCATCCACTCAATTTCAACATTGTGTGGACAGATCCTTTCTGTGTTTTCAATCCACTCCTGGTTTTGGTTGCAAAACTGACTGAAATATACTGACTGAAATATACGTAGTGTATATTAAGGTATATATATAAGTGTATATTAAGCCTTAAAGGTAGGTTCACACTGAGCAAATACGGCGGAATTCTGCAGCGGAATCCCACCGTGCTCAGTGTCTCGATGTCAGTGAATGTCAGGGCGCGCACTCCTCTGCTGCCGATGCTCTCCCATAGACGGGCTATGGCTCACTAAGACAGGCGTGATTCAGTGGTGGAAAGTTCTGTTGCAGAATTTGGCCAGTTTTAATCAGTGTGAACATACCCTAAAGTGTTCCCTCACCTGTGGCTCTTTAGCTTTTGCAAAACTCCTTTTAGTTGACAGGGCATGATGGTAATTGTACTCTTGCATCAGCTGAATCAGTATCATAGGGATCCAATATAAAAATGTATTATAGGCATCTATTATAGGAATTTATGCTGTACATTCGAGCCATTATACCTGCAGTTAGGTTAGACGGGACCTGGGGGATCATAATTAAAACTCAGAAATGGCCGCATATTACGCCTAAGTGAAACCGGCATAATCTGATTTAACCTTCTCTTCAACCTTAACCTTAAAGTAGTGACATTGCCTCCCACATTGCCTCAGCCCACCTGGGAAGTGTTTAATTAGATAGAACATTTGTGTGTCAGGAGAGTCTTATAGTTTGAAAAAACGGGTATGTCATGTATAATGACTTTTATTATTCATTTACCTCAACCTGTGCCTAACCAGAAAAGAAGTTCTAGGGGTCCATTTACACAGAAAGATTATCTGACAAAGATTTGAAGCCAAAGCCAGGAACAGACTAGAAACAGAGATCCGGTCATAAAGGAAAGACTGGGATTTTAGATCTTTTCAAATCCATTCCTGGCTTTAGCTTCAAAACTTACGCAGATAATCTTTCTGTGTAAATGGGCCCTAAATCCTTGGCCATTTGGAGTCTCACTTACCTACACACTGCATGTTAGGGGAATTCTATCTCAAGCAACCACAGGAAGGACCACGATGGAACACACTGTACATAGCGCTAACGGAATTCTGAGAAATACATTACAGCAGCCACTATGAGCCACTGTAACCTGGAACTGACCCTCTATCAGGGAATATTCTAGACATGTCCTGTGCAGAAGGCGAGCTGTGACTTGCCACCTATTGCGAATGGTGGATCTTTAAATTGTAATCCTGCCTGTGATGTTAATGAGAAGACTACTGAGAAATGATTTCTACAGAACCGGAAGTGGTAACCTATCATTGGGTTTAGAGACCAGAGTAAATATTTATAGATCAATATATATATATATATATATATATATATATATATATATATATATATATAGTTGATCCGAACCCGAACTTTCGGCATTTGATTAGCGGTGGCTGCTGAAGTTGGATAAAGCCCTAAGGCTATGTGGAAATCATGGATATAGTCATTGGCTGTATCCATGTTTTCCAGACAACCTTAAAACTTTATCCAAGTTCAGCAGCCCCAGCTAATCAAATACTGAACGTTCGGGTTCGGGTTCGAAAAAAAAAAAAAACTTACTATATGCTCAGGATATGCCTGATAAAAGGTCATAGGTGTGAATCTTAGAGGAGAGACCTACATCTAAAAGGAAAACAAGGGTTCTTCGATTACCTGGGTAAAGGCCCTATTAAAATAAAACCATTATTGGCATACGATCACCGACCGTTAGTGTAATAGGACATGTAGAAAGGACATGATAAGTCAACATGTACAATGTCAGGCGATTGTGGCGTTTAAACATGTTTAAAGATCCTGATTTGTGCTGCGACAGTCTGCTGCCGTTGCTCTGTGTAATAGGAGCGGGGGCAGCAGACCACCACTGACATCAAAGCGCCACCCAAACAATCTAAGGATTCTTTGGGTGGCCCCTCCCACTAATCCCCAAAGGCTGTCTGTGCGTGCAATAGCACAGGGCGCTCGCTTCCCCCGAATTATCGGGTCATGTAATACAGCTTTTAGGGGGCATGTGAGTATTTACTTCAATAAGTAAAAACAGTGATGCATATACACAGCCACCTTTCATTTCCTTCTATGCCTGGATGAGGCAGTTCAGGGGACCCCATTAATGTCTCAATTCAGTTATAGAAGTAAATTGTGTTTTGTGCTAGAATTTGAACATGTCGAGCCTTACAATAAATTTATATTGCAAAAGAACTTTACAGGTGATACTAAAAGAAAACGAAGTGCATGTTTTGCTTCAAAGGGTTTTTGGAACATTACCAGTTAATACAACTGACTATGTATCTGCACAGCATTAAAAGAATAGCCTCCGCCTATTCTTGTATGAAAGAAAAATTAATAAACTTACCCAGCAAATGCAGATTGGTCTCCAGGCGAACTGCAGATTGAAACAGTAGCTCTTCACGATTCTCTAATGAAGATTCTGCTTGTAAATGAAATTTCAACCAACAGGCGTATTCCTCCTTACTGAGAACCTGGAAGAGAAAGTAATTTAAAATGTGTATTATTTATGGGCTATAATCTCCAAAGTAAACTCTACTTGTATAATATATGGTTTCTGTTTAGACAGCACAGTCCAGGATGACACTAAGATGGATTAACAACATGTTTCTGCTATCTGCACAAGGCCATTTTATACAAGATTTTTCTAACAAAGTATTTTTGTAAACTCACAAGTAACCACATGTATACAAGATAACTAGATAAATGCACCTTCTAATGAAATAATGCTGGCACTCAATCTGATAACCAGCCATGAAACTATTTATAGAAAAGGAAGCTTGGGAATTTCTAAAAGAAGGAGTTTTGCCTAGCTGGCGGATAACATAAGAGATATCACCCTTACTGGGAAAAAGGACTCCAATGAAAAATGACAATGCTTTTACTTGTACTTAATTCGTATTCCACAAATACTGAAATAAAATTGCAAAAATATTTATTTTTACATTATGCAGATAACAGAATAGGTCACTTAGCAGAACTATTGCACGGTGGCCGGCATTGTACTGGAAATGGCTATGATATTTCGAAGATGTGTCTGAAACTGTATGGGTGAAGGGGAGTAGTGACAACCCCCCTTACTACTTGGTATGTGTGCTGTGTTGTTGCACTGTTTATCGGATCTGTCCTGATGTCCGTTCGGCAGGTGATGCAGTTATTGTCCCAAAAAACTATTTTTAAACTTGCAGCGCTATTCCAAACTGCCGTGGCCTAGAGTGTCTGTGTCCTAGACCTGTGACGTCTCTCTGTCCTTCCTCTCAGCACTCTTCATCATTAGGAATGCCCCTGGCCAGGATTTCTTCTAATTATCACTTGTCCACACTTTCCTGAGAGCCCTCAGGATATACCCGGTTTTACCCTTAGGTTAAAACATAACTTTTATTAGATTTGTATTAATATGTACTGCGTGCAATGCATTAAAATATTGCTGCCTCTCTCTCCCACTGTTGACGTGGATATCAGCCGATATCTCCTAATAGTGGGGGAGGCTTCACTTTGCGGCGAAGACTGTCAACCCTTGTCGGGGTAGCTGACTGTCTATACATCAAAGGGGTGCTCCTGTGGGTTCCTGGTACAACCGTATATGAACTACACACTAAGCCCGCTGAGCAGGAGTATACCGCTTACAACAGAGTACTGCTGTCCCTGAGCGATTTAGTATATGCTCTGCAAACTAGCCTATACTTTCTGTGAAGCCATTTCCTTAAACAATTCACATAGAGAGGTGCAATAATTAAAATTGCGTGTGTAACTGACATGTTTCGCCGGTCTCACCGGCGTTTTCAAAGTCACGGCGCCGTGGCTTTGAAAACACCGGTGAGTCCGGCGAAACAGACCCCTCCCCCCACCGGCCCTGCCCGGACTCACCCGCTCGCTGCTGCCCCTTCAAATAACGGTGGCAGTGAGCGGGGAATGAGGAGTAAACGCCCGTGGAATAGGGGCTTTAGAAAGATCCTGTGTTATCTGCCTCCAGCTGTATTATAGACATGTTACCTCTGACTGTAATCCTGCCTGTGATTATCATGAGTCGATCTTTCCAGTACAAGTGCCGGACCATCTGCCCTTTTAACTGATGACTAAATTTGTTATACACAATTAACAAAAAAGTGATTGTTGAGAAGCCCCCCCCCTCCCAATACTTACTCGTTTTGCTATACACAATGTACGTAATCCATCAACCGCGTAACAGTTCAAGTAGTTTTGAGTTTTGGCTTGAATTCGTCTTTGGTACTTTCCCACAGAGCTGTCTAAATAAAAATAAACCTGTCACTAAACTGTTAAAGTGCAGCTCTTCTAGGAAGGCAAAATGATCTACAGTATAGGTCAATAAAGAGGATTTGATATACAATATATAAAAAAATAGGGCATTTAATTTTACAGCGATTCTTCACAGACAGTATATTTCATATATTTCTATTACTACACTGCCAATGGCAAATATGTTATATCACTATGACAGCTCTCATAATCTGAGGTAAATCTAAAGTTTGCTCACAGTCACTAGACAGAAATTTGGAGTCAGATGTATTTTTCTTTGCATACACAGTGTCAACATATACAGTAGTGTTGTACACAGGTTGTCATCACTCACAGTTAGAGATGAGTGAACGTAGAGTAAGTTCTATCGAACCCAAACATGATTGTGCAGACATTGATTGCTTTAGCCTGGAAAAGTCATAGGTTTCCTACGGCTGTATCTAGGTTTTCCAGGCAGCCCTAGGGCTACATCCATCTTTTCTAGGCAGCTGGATTCAACTACATGTTTCAATTAATATTCCAAACAACATCTATAAAGACCAAAGAGGTAAATAGCATTGTAAAGATTTATAAAACCTTTCTATAAAAAAAAAAAAAAAAAAGTCTGTGGAAGTTTCTCCTAAAAACTGGCTCTTGAAAAAGGTTTATTGGCTCACAGTGTCCACAGAAATTTGTGTTACGGGGCTTTAATCTTACTTGGTCCTCTAATATCACGATTGATGTGAAATTATACCAGTTGAACATTTTGTGACTGCTTACAATGACACCTCGGGGGAAAAAAAACAAACACCACACTGTCTCACAATTAAAAGGATTAGTGTTTTTATACCTTACATTAATAGGCCTTTCACAAAAATTATAGCAAAGAATGGTAAAGGATTTTATCTGTACACAGTGATTCCCACTTTGCTGCTCTATGACAGCCTGTAGTGTAGACACAATGCCCGATGTATCCAGCAGGTGCCAGTAAAAAAAAAAACTCTTTCACCCGGGCTTCTTTAGCAAGAATGGAAAATGCTTTATGTAGAGAAAAGCGAATTTACAGTATAAAATGAAGCAAATCACTTTGTTAGCTCAGCAGTCTGTCTTTGAGGTCTGTGCTGCTCCGCCCCGGGTGGCTACAAAAGCTGGATCCAGTCCTGGCAGAATTTTCCCCAGACTGGATTCAGCTTTTTCAGCCACCCAGGAAGGAGTAGCATGGAGCATGGAGCATGTATTTGTGTACAATAAAGAAAAAAAAAAAAAAAGAATGCATCCGTTTGGGTCTTTTTTTGCATTTGGTTTTTTCATAAAATGTTAAACGCACTGCAAAATTGCTGTTTGAACCCAGCCTAACAAAAAAAACAACAACTTAAAACCCTGATAAAACATAAAGGGGTAAAGCCGATGGAAAATAATTTAGCTTTGCTAGAAAAGTGGTCCAAACGAAATTTCACGAAAAACACTTTCCTTGCTGATTCCTCAGTGTGAACTGGCTCTTATAGTTTTGGAATGCTCTTCATATGATTATAAGAAGAAGAAGAAGAAGAAGAAGAAGAACTAGCGAATTGATAGTTATGCAAATCACATAATATTCATTAATAAGGGTATAAACCCACACACCGTATATGCAGCGTATTTACTGCTGCGATACGTAGCAAACTCGCAGCAGATTAGATCTAAATAACTGAACACAGCATCAAATCTGTACCAACAAATCTGCTGCGTATTTGTTGCATATCTGCTGCGTATACGGTGTGTGGGTTTATACCCTAAATCCTCCAAAACAGGTGGGACACTGACAGAAAAACTTCTCTGCTACAATATGGGACACCTTATACACAGGTTTATATGATTCTGTTGGACAGACAGGTGAGGAGCTGAGGATTTGTGGTGAAATATAATTTTAATGTTTTAGCATAACAAAATATTCGTCTGTTTAACAGTTCCCTACTCTGCAACATTTTCTTTTAAGCATTCTTCTTCATTTTATAGTTTTGCCAGGTATCTTGCCAGAAGATTTATATTCCGTTCAGGCAATGAACAAAATAAATGTTGACAGAAAATATTCTGGTCCGTGGCTGGGAGCTGACTTATACTGCACAGCTTTTGGTGAGGGGATACAATGCTTTCTCAAAATTTGCTTATTATGGCTTCTTCCTCTTAAGCATAAAACTATACTGCTCAGTAATCTCAAGTCCTTACTTTCGATGAACATGCATTTATGGTAAATGAAACTATTGCAGTTATTTTTAGCCACAGAATACCATCTGCTATAATTCTCTGCACTGGGAAGAGGTTCAAAAAGCAATCCCACATGACTGGAGACCTGAAGTGTATACGCGGTTAGTAGAGCCTGGCTCTCTATTACGAGAGTGCTCAAAAGCACGCTTGAGTGCAGACACCTGACTCTACCGAAAGACATACGGCTGCATATTCAACTTTAATGGTATTATATCTATTTTATCTGTCACACCATACAAGTATCATTTAGCCAGCATAATCTTAGGTTTCTACCAATGCGTCATCAACATCCAATCCATATTCTTTAAATGTGTGCAGACAAGATATGGAAAGGAGTTCAGCATCCTGTACAACACTGTCCAGCAATATGCCCCCTAGAGGAGATTCCCTGCCTCATATCACAATGTCACATTATAGAAACATTCCCTTCCATACAGTCCTCTGACATTAAGATTTGTATTAAATATTACTGACAATTGACCAAAGGAAGCAGCTTTCTGCCCTTGACACAAATAGAATGCACTACTATAAGATCCTTCTCATTTCCCAAAGCTCACAAATTATCTTCTCTATAATGTATATACATGTCAATAACCAATATATGAGGCACTCAAACTAAAGGCTAACATCCATGTTCATCAATAACTTACTTGACAATGATATGAATGTCACTCTCTTTTTATAGTGTTTGTTCTATAATTCATAAGCTTTATTCATTCTCTGAACCATGAGAAGTACTGCATTCTCTGATGGTAGCTTTACCATAGATATCCCCAAGAACCCTAACACAAAGATTTAAAACTCTTAACGGTGCAGCCATATTGGGACCTATAGATGCAGCAATTTAGGTTATGTTTGTTTTCATCAATGGAGTTAACATATAACTTTTTCAAGACTTTTCTAACAGCCATATAAAAGCTTGTTTTTTGCAGGTTAGGTTGTATTTTTTAAATTTTGGGGACCAAATAGTGAGCCGAAAAGTACTTTTTTTGGGGGGGTGGGGTGGTATACAGGAGAAAAAAAAATCCCCACATGGTTTTATGGATTTAGTTGTTTTTTCCTTTTTTGTGGTTTTACTTAAAAACAAATCTTTTTATTTGTGTTTTCAGATTCATAGAGCCATAACTTAAACCTGCTCCCTACCACTGATAGATAAAGGATAAAAATAAACCACTACATGGGGTCAGGGAAAGGATGGGCAATTCAGACAGACATATATAAAGAATATATATTATATATATATATATACACACAAATTTACAAAACAATTATCAATTAAGTCTGCCAGTGATAGCCACCAGATGTAATTCATAATAGATGGTTATTAGTCTTTATATGCTAGACTTCTCCATAGTAAAGGACCAATGCTAGCCCTCTTTCTATAGAATAAAGTGGTCTCCCAGTGACTGGCAGTTGCAGTTTAGGAACAGCTGTAGAGCCACAGGCTGGAGACCACCGCTATAGTATATTAACGTCAGCACGTCTTACCTTTAGAACTTGGTTCAACGAGATCCAGAACAACAGAGTCTGCTCCTTTAGTGTAAACAACAATTTCATCTGTAATTGGATGTCTTACCACAATAGACATCCTTTTCCTTGTGGAGTCAAACCCCAGAGTATGTAAGAGTTCAAAGTTTAATCTCCCCAGATGAGGCAATTCCACTGTAACTTGGTCAGACAACCTGCCAACTAGAAAAAAGTTATATGCCCTGGCAGCATATACAAGTGCAGCTTCATCAGGGCTCTCCGCTTCATAGCGTAACTCTCCTTCATGTCCATCTTCTGTTACTTTACTGTCTTGTTGAGAAGTCCGGCCACTTAAATTGATCTGTGGAGAGCAGGACTGTTTTCCTTCCAGCTTGATAAAATTGCCTTCGGTTGTGGTTGAAGAGAAGATACTGGACCCAACTCTTTGCATTGATTTGCTAGTAGTAAGACTCGATGAACTGCTGCTATTAGATCCAGAAGTGAGCCTGCTGGGTGTAAACCTCCGGATGAAGTCTTCAATGGTTTTAACTGGAGATTTTAGTTCAAATCGAACTCTTACCTAGAAAGTTAGTACATACTTTTTAGAACAGACTAATTATGCTGGACAGAATCCAAATTATTCTACTAAATTTTGACATGCAACTGGTTATTCCAAAAGATCTATGGATAAATTTGTCTGAAAATAGAGAAGGCAGACCCAAGGGCTACTATTGGTTGATGGGTCATCAAATCACCACCTACACAGCAACTACACAGTGAATGGGGCTGGGAGCAATAGCTTCTGTTTACTGACTAGCTCTAGTTACTGCAGCTCCGCTCACTTGAACAGAAGCAGAGCTCCAGTTGCATGGTACCACCATTACATAGTGAATGGAGCTAACCGCTTCCAGTGACATTGACTTTGTAGCACTGGCACAAAATAGCTGATTGGCTGGGATGCAGGGTGTTGGCACCCACCAATCAGCTATCCTGAGGCTTGTCAATCAATTATTGTAGCTAAAAAAAAACAATAAAAAAAAACAGTTGTCTTTGGGGGATGAGTAGAAAATATTTCACAAGTAAATTTACCATGATCCTATATTTTGTCTAGAAGACTAGTGACGCGTTAACAAAAAACAAAACAGAACTCCAAGTAGCTTTAGGTATTAACAACTAAAGTGGTTATTTCTTGTACTATCAGTCTTGAGATAACATGTGCATTGGGCCATCTGGAAGTGGATCATCATCTAAGCAACTTTTCTTCTTCTACCAACTATGATGCCCAGTCTATGTAGAAATAGAATACAGCCCAGGTTTCCACACATGAGCAATATTTCCTGTATGCTGAGATTATGATGATTTGTGTCCCCCCCCCTTTTTTGGTTGCCTGATGGTAGGCACTATGATTGTCTCGGTATAATTTATGGCATTTCATTGTAATTAGAGTGTTGTCTCATATGTTCTTCTATCTCGTTCTGAGGAAGGAAGGTTTGGGGGATGGGGAGGGTATGCCCTCTGGGGTTTTTGTTTGTACTGGGAGCTAAATTGTTTTAAAAAAAGTTTTCCCAATAATAAAAGATTTGACTTAAACAAAAAAAAGAGAAATAGAATACAGATAAGGAAAAGCATATTCATTAAAGTAGGAAAGGTCTGTTAATAAGTAAATTACAATGACAATGGGATACTACACATTCTTAAACAACCGCATCTCAGGCAGCAATGGGAACAGGACCCAACTTGGCATCCATTCCAGATCACTACATAGGGGAAGGTGGACAGTGTAATTTGAAAAGGTATGAAGGCATGCCCTAGATTTCTCAGACATCACCTGCACACAGAAGGCTTAGGAATAAGGGGCATGTTAAAAATGTGAACCTTTTCCTACTGCTACCTATTGAAACTACAAAGAGTACAAGTAAAAGGAGACTTTTTTTTTTTTAACTAACCTTTTCCTTATTTTACTCGCCTTACCGAATAGTACAATAGCTCTCCTGTCTGCAATCTTACAAATCAAATGAAAGCAAATATGAGCAATTGTCTGTGCCCCCACTCTTAAAGAAAGTACTTAACTATAAAAGAATTGAAAACAAAAGTGCTTTGTGTAGCCAAATACTATGAAGGTGTAAGGACACTGTGGAGTCATGTAGTCACCTATTCAAATAATTTATTCATTACCTTTTGCCTTGGTTGATTTGGCGCAGTTACAACAACTGTATTGCAAATAGTCAAGGCAACAAAAAAGTCAAATATGTCCTTCAGTTCTGCTGACAATTGAGAGAAGACATCTTCTTGGTTTCTCAGTACTTTTAAGGCTTTTGTACAGTCGTTGACTTTTTCTAGTAGCTTCGGGTCAGGGGTAATATCCTTCTCCTAAAAGTTCCATGAAAAATACATAAAGCCATTGTATAAGGTTGTTTTCATTTAAAAAAGACAAAAACTAGAAGTGACAGCAAACAAAAACATTGATATAGAAATTCTCATCAAAAGCTACTAACCATGGGGCTACTGAATGCAGTGTGCTTGGAGAGGATGCTCGCTTTCATAGCTTCAGCTCTGCTGCCCGTACGTCGGTGCGTCTTGGTACTTTGACTTCTATGGATAACTTTAGCACTGTGATGGCTGCCGCTGCTGTCTCGACGTGGAAGTGTCCCCGATTTTAGTACATTGTCCTCCTCTTCAGAATCTACTTCCTGATAGGCTGCTAAACGCTTTGCTGTGAAAAGGAATTGAAATGATCTAAAGGTCATAAAATGTGTGGCAGTAAAGTCATGTCTGCAGTGAATGATTCCTAGCCCATTGGTAATACATTTTCATTTAAAAGTTAAAGGGGTTGGCCTCTTTATAGTTAAATTGTTCAGCGTACAGCATTAGTAAGTGTACTCACACTATATACTGACAGCAGCTCCCTGTGTACCTCATAGAACTAAAATCAGACTCCTCTCCTCCAGGCTGTGCTGCCCTGCTCTGTGGTGAGTCTGTCCATAAGATGTTTGAAATGGAGGAGCATGTGACAATGCCCCGCCCCCCAGTGTCCACCACTGAGCCTGTATATGCCTATGGAGAACACTGGAGACGGGCAGGGTCACATGCTCCTCCATGTCGGCCATCTTATGGACAGACTCACCACAAAGCAGGGCAGCACAGGCTGGAGGAGGGGAGTCTGTTTTTAGCCCTATGAGGTACACCGGGAGCTGCTGTCAGTAAGTGCTGTGAATACACTTACTTATACTACACACTAAACAATTTTACTATAAAGTGACCTGACACCTTTAAAGAGAACGTTAAGACATAAAAAGAAAATTTGAGAAACATAGCTTTCTGTCATTTTCCATTGTCTAGTGCTGTCACTAACATACAGAACAAGCCTACACACTTTATATTGCTTTTACGCTCTAAATAGATCTACAATAAATATGTATAAACTAGACAGGAATAGAGATTATCCAAGTTTACTCTGTCTTTTTGGCCTATAAAGAGCAGTCTGATGGCAGACTTCCCTGGGTAGAGGGTAACAAATGTCACATCAAAATTACATTAAATGAAACCTATCATTTTATTTGGGAATTAAAAGCTGCTGACAGATGGGTGATAAAGTCATGCACTTCTCACTGCAGAAATATTTATCGATGCAGCAGCAGGGTCTAATACTAATGCTTATAGCAAGCTCTTCTATACCCTGGCAGCCAGAAAAAAAAAAAGTAAAACAGATGCCCATCTCACTAGGCGCTGGAGTGTATATGAGAGAGCTAACAGCTGAAACATTAGATTCACAGATGGCTTTGTTTTGTAGATATCAGGGCTGCTCAGGTAGCAAAATATGCATTTGTCCCACAAACCGCATCCCTGAAGGAAGGGAGGAAAATGAAAGCATTGGTCATTTAGGGCTGCCTAAGGCTTTTCTACCGTAATTAAGTGCTCCATTTATACCAAGGATTTACTACTACAACTACTATAAAAAAATTACCTGGATGCAGTAGTAACTAAAATAATGAATGCAGCACTATGTTGTTGCTTTACGGTCTATAGAAGAGCTTTTAGCTTTTTTAGCTCTGTTTCCAAAACAGTAATATGGAAAATTAGACAAGTATAAGAAAAGGAGTAGTTTTTCTATGCAGGTAAGGTTAAAAGCTTGTGTTAAGATAAATCTAGAGAAACACAAACTTAATGCAAGAAACAGAACATCTGCAGAGAAAGTAATCAGATAGTAAGGAATTACAAATGTAAATCACAATGTAAATTCAAAAACATTTTGCTTTGATTTTGTGTATAAATTTTCAGTCTAAATAGTAAATCCCCACCACCACCACCACCACCACATAGGTTATGTGGATAATCAATCACTGGGCACCCAACTGATCACCATCAGTAACAGGGTGCCCATGTATGCGGGCTCCGGCTTACCACACACATCTGATGTGAGGAGCTTGAATGGATCAGTAATCCAGCACTGCTCCATGAAACAGCCAAGAGGAAATTTTACAAAGCTGTACACACAAGCAACTTTATTTTTTATTTTTTAAGATTGGCCTGTGAGATTCCAGTTTGGATGAATTCTCTCCTAGTATTCCTAGTGTTTGCAATCAGTGGTGCACACATACAGTATACAGGACTCACCATTAGCATCATGGGAATACTCTATTCCCGAGACAGTGCATCGTCTGAATACCATTTTATTCTCAGTTAGAGTTCCAGTTTTGTCCGAGAAGATATACTGTATCTGACCCAAATCTTCAGTGATGTTTAATGCTCGACATTGAAGACGAGAGTCTGTCTCTTCATCATATAAGTCTTTATCTTGATGAATAAAATACACTTGGCAGATTTTAACAATTTCAATGGAAACGTAAAGAGAAACTGGAATGAGAACCTGTTAAAAAATAATATAAGTAAATAAAGAGGCAATGCGGTTACTTTTCTGACAAAATAGTGTCATCTAGCAGTCAACACTGAAATTGAGCTGCAATAATTTTGCATATATTTTATTTAACCCACATACAAAAAAGCCATTTTCCCAACGTTGTTGTTCCAGGCAGCATTAACATTTTGTATCACTCAGTATTCCCAACCTGGCCCTCTCTTTTTTGTGTTACGCTGTTCACTGTGCAGGAACAATAGTTATATATCTGAATAGTTTGGACAATTCCACATACTATATTTTATTTTAAATTATATAATGGGAAAGGGGGAAGATAAGAATTAAACTTTTATATTTTTTTTTTTTGGGGGGGGGGGGGGAACCGACACCTTTGTAGTATGTTTAAAAACATTGATTATATGTTTTGTGTTACACTTTTTCAGTTCCACTAGGATTGCATAGCATTGATCAGTGAGATCAGCATTCTGCTAGTAGTCTGCCTGATGAAGAATCTAAATTTAGATCTTCAATTCAACAGGACGGAAGGTAAGTATTAGACCTCAGTCTGTCAGGGAGAGTGATTGGAAACCCCGCAGTCACACTTGTACAGCTAGGTATTGCTCCTGTCCCTGGCACCCTTAAATGCTGTGATTGCTATAGAGCATGGTGATTAAGGGGTTAACGGCAGACAGCAGTGCAATCAATGCTGCATGTCATTAGAGCTGCTGCTGATACTTTACTATGTACAGTGCTACTCACGCATTATATATACACGCAGCATTGAAAGTTGGAACGTACAGCATATGGTTAGGTTCACACTATGCATGAAACTGGCCGTTTTGTGACAAGGGCGTGTCACAGAACGGCAGGTGTCAGTGAAGTTCATCCCGGCCGGTACTGCATTTCTTTTTGAGTGGCATGCGGGCGCATTTGGGTGTCCCCGCATGCCAATTACCCATAACATGTAAGTGAACTTTACATTGTCTGGTCTGTCAGTCTTGTGCGGCCACTATTCAATGAATGACATGTCAGTTTTCGATGGGGCCGCAAGGAATCCTGGCCGGAGTATATACAGAGTATATACTCTCTGGCCGGGATTCCAGAGTATACTCTCCGGCCGGGATTCCATAGTAATTAAAGCAACCTACAATTTCATTAAATGAATGTTGAATGAAATTATACGTTGTATAGCTCTATGGCTGACATGAAGGGGTTTAAAAGTTTAGAGCCTGAGTGCATTAGTTTCTTTTCATATTTTGGCCAGCAAAAAGACTAGATTTTATGTATTTAGATAAATTTCTATTTCTTCCAAAATGTGCTCTATACTGCTCGCACGGTATTAACTATTCTGCAACAACATGTGTGGTGCAGGTGGATACAGCCTACTTCTATCTTGTCAAGGGGTGAAATTCTCAACTTGGCATATGCTAATGGACTAACATCCTGCTAATTGTACTACCACCTGCTATGAGACAGCCATTAGCAGTGTGTCTGTCTAATCAATGATGGCAGATGCCATGCTACAGCCAGTAGACTGACAGGAAACTTTGGATATGACCGGTATGTAATACATGATGACCTTTTAGCTAAGTGCAAGAGTAAAAAAAAGTAAAGGAAAAAAAGTGCATAAAATTCGTCAAAGATTAACAGCAAAAAACAAAAAAACAAAAACACAATCTGTGAGCAAAAAGCTTTTCTTTTAGTCTAGCGCACTATGGATGGTAAAAGGTGAATAGTTACCTGTAAAACAATGATCATGGTAAAAAATAAATATACTGCAGAAAGTAGCGGCTTCACATAGTTCCCATCACTACCAAGGACATCAAACACTGGTCTCTTGTCTCCATACTGCCATACCCAGAGTGCATGACCTAAGGGGGGAGAACAAATAGTGTTATTGTTATAACATGCAAATGTTATATACTGTTGTTTGTTTTGGAAAGGTATGGCAAAAAAAAAAAAAAAAAATCATCAATTTTAGATAGTTGTAGAACCTAATGGTGCGTTTACACAGATTTATCTGACAGATTTTTTTAAGCCAAAAGCCAGAAATAGATTTTACAAGAGGAGAAATCTCAGTCTTTCCTTTATGACCTGTTCTCTGTTAATAGTCTGTTCCTGGCTTTGGCTTTAAAGATCTGTCAGATAAATCTCTCTGCGTAAATGCACCATTACAAATGTACATTAGCTTATTAAGTTAGGATTTAAGCTATAGATTTACCTTGGCTTATGCCACCCATGTTACACCTACTCTTTGCCCGGTCCTTGGTATATAATGGAACAGGTAATTAGACAGAATTACCTTACTGAAAGCTCATTTAAAAGAAGTAGTAGATTGTGAGTTGAAAGAACTGTGAGAGACTTAAAGGGGAGTGAGGCGCTAAACAATTATTCACATTTATTCACATACCTGCCTCTAGCCGACCCCCGTCCGCCATCTTGTGCCATGACGTAATCTTTGCACGGCCAGATGAACCGCTCCGACCGTCCCTAGTGCCGGCCGCCCTCTGACGCGTCATCAGCTGCTCAGCCGCGATTGGCTGAGCACAGTTATGCTCAGCCAATCGCGACTGAGCAACTGATGACTCGGCAGAGGGCGGCTGGCACTAGGGACGGTCGGATCGGTTTGGCAGTCAATCCGATGACGACATGGCACAAGATGGCGTACGGGGGTCGGCTAGAGGTAGGTATGTATAGAACACTACACTTCCGGGTCTGGTGTGGGTGGGGGGGGGGGGGGGGGAAACACTGGGAAGGGGGCCATTCACTAACATAACATACGTTACAAAGTTGTATAACTTTGTAATGTGTGTTATTTAGTGAATAATTGTTTAGCGCCGCACTACCCCTTTAAAAGGGAATCAGTCACTGTTTTTCCCTACTAAAACAATCTAGGATTTATCCTGAATTGCTGCACTATTCCACAGTAACCACATTTGTAACTAGAGAAAAGCAAATCACTTCATTTCTATCTGCATTCCGCTCATCCTGCTGTAGGCTTTGAAGTGTGCTCCGCTCCGTGCTGCTCCACACTAAAGCTGGGAAAAGATGGATCCAGTCCTGGGAAACTTCTCCCAGTTTCCCAGAATTGGATCCATCTTTTTCCAGCACCCGGGGAAGAGCGGCAGGGAGCGGAGCAGCCCGCAGCCTGGTGAGCAGAATCGCAATAGGAATGAAAAGTTTTGCTTAATTTCTACTGTACATTCACTCAGCTTTAGTTGTTACCCAGGATGCAAATGGGGCAGTCCCCAAGTGTAACCAACAACTCTCTATTAAGGCCCTTTTACATGGGCCGATTGGGAAAGAGCGTTCCTAGATACGCTCATTTAGTTGATAATCGGCCTATGTGAAAGATGAGCCGATGTGGGGGGAACTCCCGCTCATCGTCTGATCACATCTTTTGACCATGAATAAAATGCATCATTATCACCTGCACATTCTCTGCTTAACAGGAGACGTGCGGGCGATGAGCGGGAATTGCAATTCATTGTTAATTAACCTAGAAAAGACAATGCAAGCAAATCCTATTCTCGCTGATTGTCGCTCATTGTGTGTCCTTGCACAGCCCTATACTGGGCCGCGTAAAAAGACTCTTGGCATTTAGAAATAGACCTGTTCTTTAGGACCAGCAGAGCACCCCAACGACTTAGTTCATGGCTCCCAACCAAAATTACAGCCATTCAGTTAGCCATATCATAGTCAGTCAGTGGTAACTAGTGACAGGTTCTCTTTAGTTATAAACATAAAAAAGTGAAATATTGTACTCTAATCATAAAGGCAGGTTAAAAGGTATAAAAACCAACAAAATAATGTGATGTGATACCTGAATGGCGAAACATGTCAGGACAAGGTGTAAAAACCAAAGCTGCACTAATTATTTGAGCTATAAAATACTTGCACAGACATGGTCAGGACCATGAGTAATGCCAGGCAACATATGTACACGACAATAATAGCTCACAAGAGCTTGTTGTTCAGAACAGTGATACAGAGATAGTTATTCTTAGATAAATAACTTAAGATTGTATCGCCCAGAACAAACTCTTAAGATATTTTAATAAATAGGAAGATTTTTCTGAATTCATATACATTGCATTTTCCTAGAAGTTACATTAATATTTTCATTTCAAAATCTATGAGTCATGGTTGAGTCAATACCTCTATGAATGGCAGCTTGTGTTTCCAAAGTCATATATGCATTGAAGCATGGCAAGCGACACAACATGACTAATACAGAAATGTAGATCTGGTGCAACAATAATAACAAAAACAATCAAAGAAATTCCTATAGGAGACGTGTCTTGCTTACAAAGAACTCAGTAGTAAACAGTGATAAATAAACCACAGTTTGATTGCTCTATCAAAGGGTGACGCCATGTTCAAGTGTTTTCTTCACAAGGAATTTGATTTGGAACGTGCATGAACACTGCATGAAACCATTCCGTTGTTTTCTACAGGAATCTGTATTGTAGTTAAAATGTAATCTAAAGCTAATCTGAACTCTGGATTTGGAGGGGGGGGGGCACACAGGGGTTTTCCTCTCATGTTGAATCTGTGCCAGGTAACCTGGAAGCAGATTAGCCCTGCTGTTAATTCCTGTCCAAAAACTTGGCATAGATATTGGGAATGCACTGCGGATGGTAAAATCTGCTGTGTGAGCATGGCTGCATATTCTCATTAATGGTGATGAGTGTCAAATTTTACCAAAATGTGTCACAGATGGCCATTATAACAAAATGTATTGGATATCCTGACAAATTCTACATTCAGTAACTTTGATCAATCATTTGTTGAATATTCTTATTCCAGTAATACTAAGAAAATATATCACACAGCGTTGTATATCTGTATTCTGTATGTTACAAACTACACCGTGTTTCTGTCCGCATGTGATGCGTCCTCAGAAAAACCTACATGACAAATGCATAGTGCAATTCCAAAAGTTTAGCACTGTATCTGTCTCTTGTTATGGAAGTCCAATTCACTTAAACAGGACTGAGCCGCAGAAAGCTGCAATACCAAAGCCCCTTCAAACTGTGTAGAGCTGTCTCTGGTAAAAGATGAAGAGGACACTGTACATGCTGCTGTTGTTCACCAACCAAAACACAGCAAATACATAAAATAATCAAATAAAAAGTGAAGACAGACTATGATGACCATAAAAAAGCAGCTGCATGGAAAGCAATTAAAAAAAGTACTCTGTGAAGAGCAATTCTTACCAATGGCTGAAAGTAGGCACATAACTAGGAGTATAAGAACACACCAGAACACATCTGTATTCATCTGTCTTTCAAGCTTACTACGTTTATAGCGAGGTCCGTTGTTGTTTAACAATGCTTTAGTCTCATGGCCTACACAAAGGGGGAAAAGAAAACATAACACACAATCAAAATGTGTATAATTATATTATATTATATTATATTATATATATATATATATATATATATATATATATATATATATTTTTTTTTTTTTTTTTTTTTAAAGCATAACAAAAGTAATATTAAAAGTATTTTATCTCGGGTCTCAATATTTAACAGATGTGCATTTTAAAAAAGGGTTTTCCAGGCTTTAAAACCGGACAGGGGACAGGAATAGTAAGAGGAAAACAAACAATGTATACTCAGCGCCCAGATCCTCTCAGTCCAGCCCCACCACTGTTTGTTAGAGACGTGCAATGGTGACATCACTGTATACTGTGAAGAGTCAGTGGCCATGTGCACTTTTGGTGGCACTTACTGAAGTCATGTGGAAACCTCCACCAAAACAGTGGCAGCCTGGACTGTTTGGAAGGAGAAGAATAAGTAGCCCCACCAATCCATGCTCCCTGACAAAAATATGTTAGACCAGGAAAACCCCTCTAACTAGCGGCAAATGGAAAAGAAAAAACAGTCATATTTTTATGACCACCAGCTTATATCCAGAGTAACTACCATGTGCAGTACACACAGCAGCTGGAGAAATCATCAGATAAGTCAACCCTTCGCCAATGAGCTGGAGTCCAATTCCAAAACTACTGTGAGAATTGCAGGCTTTTCTGCCGATGCAACATAAGTACAATGACCATCAGTCTTAAGACCCCAATAAATAGAAGAGCTAGCTAAACTTTTTATTTAGACACATCTGGCAGCCCCCTGGTTTATTCTGGCGGTGAGCTGCTCCACTATAGCATGTGTGTCCACCCTCAGGCACCTAGATACTACTCACCCCATATGACACATGGTGCTCAGCATTTTTCCCGTTGCTCATTTGCAATGGGGCCCATTTGTCCACCTGTGATGCACTTTCACCACAACAGCATGCAAACAGCTAACAAACTAACTTTCAAATACACTGCCAACCTTTGCCCGAAAGGCCACATCCCCCTAATAGCAACTCTGATAAAAATCGCCCTATTTACCCATGACAGCAAAATCTTACATATCCAAAAAGGCAGGTCACAAAACACATGATTTTGTGAGCTACACACTGCCGACACCGCCAAGTAGAAAAAGGTCCTAATATTTGTTGACCGTGTACATGAATGAAGGAATGAATAGAATAAAAGGATAAAATAAGTACCTGCATAGACCACTATTCCAGAAACAACTTCTGTATTTCTAAGAGTACACCCACGTAACAGGATATTCTCCTTGTAAAGACCAGATTTCTTTGCATTTTTATGGACACTGCAAAAAAAAAAAAAAAAAAAAAGTCAGTTTATGTTAAAACTGTACAGCACAAAGTACAAGAAATCCTATACATTGCCTATACACTTTATACTTTAGAAGGCAAAACATGTTGCTTCCAGACTCTCAGAAATAAGGGTCTGACGTGAGGTCGCTTCACTAAACCAGTCTAGCAGTGGTTAGACAGTTATTGAAACTGTATGGACACCTTAAAGAGGACCTATCACCCCCGTGCCGGGGTGACAGGCTCCCGACCCCCCGTTTCAGCCCCCTATACTCACCTGATCCCACCGGGTCCCGCTTTTGGATCCGGTCGGGTCACGGAGATATCAGCTCCCGAAGCCCGGCGCGCGCGCTGACAGGAGAGTCTGACGCTCATAGAGAATGAATGGGGAGTCCGATGCTCCGTCATTCTCTATGGGCATCAGACTCTCCTGTGAGTGCACGCGCCGGGCTTCGGGAGCTGATTTCTCCGTGACCCGACTGGATCCAAAAGCGGGACCCGGCGGGATCAGGTGAGTATAGGGGGCTGTAACGGGGGGTCAGGAGCCTGTCACCCCGGCACGGGGGGGGGGGGGGGGTGACAGGTCTCCTTTAACATGGTACTACTAGAGATAAGGGAAATGAGTATTAATGCACTACCAAAAAGGTAATGATTAGTGCATTATTAATACTATTCAAATTATGGAAATAGTAGAACAAGATGGGCGCAGAATGATATGGCCGAGCTATGTAGCTGCAGACATCAGTATACACATTCAGTTTTAGATTCGAGAACTGTAAAGTATTGGTGACAGATTAGTTCCATTAAGGATTGCCCCAAGTAAACATTACAATATACTGTAATAAATAAAAACACATGGCAAGATTGTCATCTTCACTGTTTCACACTGTATAAATCCACCCCCCTTTAAACATAGTTGTGAAATTCCCAGAGACTATTTGTGAGAACAACTGAATATTCCTCTGCTTTATGAAAGCATACTACTAGTCCTTCTATAAGGATGTTTATCAAGCATTAGCTGATGAAACGTTCACAATTTAAGCCTTCTAAATGCACAATAACTACACATAAGCTGCCATTCAGATGGTATTAATTAATTTGTTATGGGTCGTGTTTTTTACACTTCTAATCCCTATTGAAACAACCATCCAAAGTTCAATCTTGATTTTATGCATATCCAAAAACACTTTTCCCAGAACTAGTATTGCTATACTTGTGGATGGTGGGTGTAAATACAAACATATCACACACCCCACCCCATGCAGTTGCTTTAGAGGAGATATTTCTCAGGACAATCTGTACAACATCTGGACCCAGTACATGAAACATATGATGTCTCTTGGACTGGGTGGGGCACATTATTAGGAACCTATCCCTTCTCCAGTAAGCCAGATAAGACCCATTGTCTGTGCCCAAACAGAAGTCGAGAGATCATCCAGCTGACAGAATTCACATGTGCACCTTCAAAGGGAGGGAACTAAACATAAGAGCATTATGACTAGCTCTAGTAAGAGTGAGGAAACTCTATAGAAAATCTGCCTAATTTGGTTGACCTTGATCAATTTTTACAGGTAATATATGGTTGACTTTCTCTTACTTTCCTAGAAATCATAGCCAAAATATTTTTTTAATAATTTGAAACACCGCTTTTTCTAATATTTCCTGCATGGCTACAACAATCAGTTGTTCCTTAAGGTCCTTTAACACCTTAAGGCGAGTTTACGGGGCTCTCCCTAACAACCACTGACAGATTATGTCAGTGGTAATAAAGATTGTGCATTGTGGAAAATAACCACCCAACCCCCTTGTTCAGGGAGAGATAAATAGCAGTCAGAGAACCCTGGCTGACTCTTACATCCCCCCCCCCCCCCCCCCAATAAAGAAACACTTGGCCGTGCCAAATGTTCCTGTGGATGGGCAGGATGGGTGGCTGGCTGGAGAAATAACTGGTGGCTTAACAATCAGTCAGTCATCAGATATTGAAGGTGTATGGCCACTTTTAGGGTGACTCACACATTGTAGTTGAAAGCAGTACAAAACCCCATGTAAAATAAGTGTGTCACCTGTAAAAAAAAACAAAAAAAAACAAACAGCAAAAAACATGCAAACAACTGTGGAAATCTGCGAAAAAGCAAACAGAGTAAAAATACTTATACACTACCACAGACAGTCTGATGGCATTTCGGGGTATATGACTTTTCAAAATATTTAAAGAATACTGCGTAAAAATGTGCTATCAAAACATCTGATTATTGCAGAGCAACTGGATGTCACTAAAACAAATAAAGGGAATGTGGTGCTCCTCTCACTATTAGTGGTTACCAACATTGAAACCAACTGGCAGCTATCAATCTCATGCATCCAAACATGAATTTTGGAATACACCCTAATGCCAAGACTTCCATAATGTACGGCGCTTTTTGCAGCAGCTCTCAACTCTAATAAAAGGGAGAAAGGCCAGAGCAGGGGACCACCCACCATGGAGTCCATATGCCTGGATTACAAAAGCTTGGATACCAAAGAAAATTTTTTTACAACACATGCAGTGTCCGGCAAGAACATTTTTTTTAAATATTTTGAAGGGAGAAAAAAAAAAAAAAGAAATATATTAAGCGTGTTATAGATGGAAAATTTTACACATTATTAAAAAGAATACTCACATGTAACCACGAAATCTGCTTAAATCATTATTTGGTTTCTCACATTCAATAACACTGTTAAACTTCATAGGATCAAACTCAGATTCCTGAAACAAAAAGGAAAATATATACACATTGCAGTGACACAGGAAAATATGTGGCTAATAAAATCCTGTAATAGTAAGCAGCAAGGATCATAAACTTGTAGGAAAAAATACTTGTTTCCTTCTAACAATATTTTATTTTTGAGCTATTGTATATTCTGATGCCTGTGCTTCTTTATTTAAATGCTATGTAAACAGGAGGACCTGGAATAGAGACTGCCTGCAGGAAATGCCACTTTTGTTCTAGTCTTCTCAAAATTGCTTAAAAAGTACCATAATCATCTAAAAATATAGCAAACTCATGTACCATGTGTAGCACGTTCTCATTCTAGACACATGCATTTACTTTTCCCAAAGCTTGTACTTCAAGTAATTGGGACACGGCTGTTATACCTAGTAGTGAAAAGTGCGGTGTGTGAGAGAACAAGCATATGTAAAGAATACGGAGGGAGCTGATTGGCAAGGAGAGTTGGAGCCCACTGATCATTTATTTTCGGTGAGGCAGCTACCTGGTGCCAGCATAAGGGCTCGTTCCCACTGAGCAAAAGCAGCTGAATTTCTGCGCTGAATCAGCGCTGAAATTTCAGCCGTTAAAATAGGTGCAGAGCTCATTTCCATTGTGTTGAATGGAAATTCTGCTCTGCAGTTCACACAGTGGAATTTCCGCACTGAACTAATCCGCTTTCCGCCAGAAGAATGAACATGTTCATTCTTCCGCTAGCGGAAGCCTATACAAATCAATGGGGCTCTGATTTTCTGTTTCAGCGCGGATTCAGCGCGGATTCAGCGCGGAATACAAGCGTAATACAAGCGGAAATTACTCGCTGAATCAGCGCGGAAATGGGGAAAAGGGGGGGGAGGAGGATTCTAGTATATGTTCTGGTATAGTCTAGTTTACTCACCAAATACTCGCTGAATTTCAGTGCTGAATGCATGCGGATTCAGCGCGGATTCCTCGAGTATTCCGCGCTGAATTTGTCAAGAGCTGATTACGAGCTGAACACTTTCCTAGCAGAATACGCAGGGATTCTGCTTACATTCTGCTTATATTCTGCTCGGAATTCAGCGTCAGTTGATTTCAGGCGGAAATATTTCCTTGCTTAATCCGCTCCTTTTGCTCTGTGTGAACGTAGCCTAAGGGTACATTCCCACATACAGGAACTGCTGCAGATTTGATTTTTGGTTTTTTTTTTTTTTTTTTGCGGTTACAAATAAACAAAAAAAATGGACTTAGAGACAAAGCCTCGGCTGCAGTTTTTAAGTAAGTGAGACACTTAGGGGCTGAATATATAGCAGTGTATTTCATATAGAAAACAGGCAAAAAAAATGGAGTATATTGCAAAAGATGTAGTATACCACCTCCCTCCTGCTGAGGTGCATATTTAAGGAAGACTGTATAGTGCTTAGAAGTTTTATAGGTATCCCAGATAATTATAGCCCTCATCGCTTTGAACGTAGTCTCCTTTAGATGGCAGTCCATAAGGACATGATGGACCAGACTTTGAAAAACAGTTTAAAGTTGTGGATGCAGTGGGCCCATTTATGTTTATATTAACAGAAGCAAAGCGAGAGGGTGGGTTTTACTCCTCCAAAAACAGGAGAGCCTCAAAGGGAACCTGTCACCCTCCTATACCCACCTGATCCCGCCGGGTCACGGAGATATCAGCCGCTGCAGCCCGGCGCGCGCGCTGAGAGAGGAGTCCAACGCTCATATAGAATGATGGAGAGTCCAGCGCTCCGTCATTCTCTATGAGCGTTGGACTCCTCTCTCAGCGCGCGCGCCGGGCTGCAGTGGCTGAGATCTCAGTGACCCGACCAGATCCAGAAGCGGGACCCGGCGGGATCAGGTGAGTATAGGGGGCTGTAGTGGGGGGTCGGGAGCCTGTCACCCCGGCACAGGGGGTGACAGGCTACTGTATGTTCACACAATGTACGAACAACGGCTGTCAACAATGGCCGTTGTTGCACTGAAAATTGCATTGATTTTAATGTACAACGTACGGAAGTAAAATCGACAGGTCAATTATTTCCAGGGCCGTACCAAACAACGGCCGTTGTTCAATACACTGTGTAAACGGTCGTTGTTTGCATTGACTTCAATGCAACACATTTTTCTATGACAAGAACGGCCGTTGTTTTAATTGCAAACAACGACCGTTCTTGTTCTAAAAAATACATTGTGTGACTATAGCCTAAGGGAGAAGTCCTGTGTGAATTCAAAAACGTCAGGCAGGGGGTACAGGAACCACCGGCTGTCATTTTCAGCTGGAATTCTGGTATGTCACATACTCTGCTCTTCCAGCAGCAATGTTACAACCCAGGTGAGCGATTGCCTGCCCAGTCACTGAGGACATGGAGATCTATCCCCCCCCCCCCCGCCAACATGACTAGAACTGGTATACAATGCCCAAGCGAAGAGAGGGGCAGCAGGTCACCACCCTATTCAATCTCTGTGGGACTTAATGACATTGCTAAGCGCTGACCTTGCCGATGTTTGGAGGCTCCCTAGAGAGAATGGAACAGTGCCCAAGAACATTAACTAATGCTCCAATCCCCTAAGCGACGTATCACCTATGATCGGAGGGGGTCCCAAAGGTCAGAGCCCCACAGCTAGTTATCACCTATCTTGTGAAATTCAGAACGGATGATAGAACTTTATACTAATCCAGTAATTCACTCGTAGCCATAACTTCTATGCATACAGTACAAATAATGTTATTTTATGCAAAATAAGGCAGATAGGAACTTTTTAGTTAAAATCTGTACAGTACCTAATGTTTAACACATTTGTGTTACATTTTTAAAGGCATAACTACAGAAAACCTAGAAGCTATATTATGCCTGCTGATGTTAGAAAAGTCACAGAGTTTCCACATTTTCGGAGTTTCTCCGATTCCCCAAGTAACTGCTCATTCTACTAACATGCTGATACGGCTTGTAGTACAAGAAACCTGTGCCCTGGGATTTACTCAGAAAAGACTTTCCCATGGAAGCAAGTAATGCTAAACATTTGTGCCAAGCAGTGGTGTCACTACTAGTCACAGTGTTTTGCCCTGGAACTTCAACATTTTAACATTAACATTGTTAATCCAGATTTAACTCTTATTATTTGATCATAACACCAAAGACTGTTTATAAATCCTACAAGTTATGTTAATACATTCATTTTTTGTTTTATTCCCACTTCATGTTGATCATTTTAGGTGTGTTCTATATAATGCTTACCTGTCTAATGGCATTTTTGTAATAAGAAGGGCGATCGCTTCAGTCACTTGGCTACATGGGGTTGATAAAACGTGCCTGGTGAAAAGCTACCTACTTTCACAGTTACTGAATATTGGTTACACTGATGGGTGAGAATATTAAAGAGGAAATATGCTGCAGATAATGGTTTTACTGGCCACACAGGAGATCCAAGCAGCCGACCAGCAGGGGTTTTCTTGCTTGTCGGCTGATCGCTGTGCAGTCATCAGGTGCCTATACATTCCTATAAATGCTTGTTAGCAATAATTGGCCTGTGTAATGCTAAGTTTACACAAGGCGATTATTGGCCCGATCATACGATTAACGATTTTGAAGTAACGATTTTTTTTATAACGATCAGCGTTTAGATGGAACGATATATATCGTACAGAAAATTCGTTTTGCGATCGTTTAAGCCTCTCTCACACATAGGTAAAATCAGTGAACGACTGTTTACATGGAACGATCAGCGAATTTTTTGCGAACGACAATTTAAGAACATGTTAAAAGATCAAAATGAACGATTTATTGATCGTCGTTCGCCGCGTTTACACGTACGATTATCGTTCGAATTCGATCGTTATCGCGAAAATTCGCCCGATAATCGTTCTGTGTAAACGTAGCATAAGGGTCCATCCACACAGAAAGATTATCTGACAGATTATCTGCCAAAGATTTGAAGCCAAAGCCAGAAACAGACTATAAACAGATCAGGTCATAAAGGAAAGACAGATTTCTCCTCTTTTCAAATTCATTCCTGGCTTTGGCTTCAATAAGCTGTCAGATAAATCTCTCTGTGTAAACTCATATTTAGTAAAGTTCTTGCCTTCACCACATTGGTAATACCACAAGTGCTGTAATGTGCCCACACATTATAATTACCCCCTTATTGGTGCTGCTATAGCAGCACTATATCCAGCAATTATTTGTCTTATACATTTTTAAAGCAAAATTCCTGCTACGCAAGTAGTCATTTAGCAGACTCTTTCTATGCTGCATGTGTGTTCCAAGACACTAAACCTCCCAACTCTCATTTTAAAATATGCGTGCCAGGCCT